>NC_058057.1:3615000-3687500 GCF_020085105.1 Siniperca chuatsi
GATGAAGACATTTTTTAAATGTAATTCCTTACATAGCAGTCAAATGTAGAGAAATGATTGCAGGGCTGTGGTACTTAAGTCCCGTCTAATGCACAAAACTATGTTCAGTCATTTAGTTCACTGACTTTTATTGTTGTGATGTGTTTTCATTGTTAGGTTAATTTGGTAGCCACATGCTAAGTTGATGTTAGTGATGTTCACACAGACACTTCAAACTTCAATTTGGCCCTCTAACAGAGCCACACTCGTTTACTCACACGGCCTAGCCGCCATTGTGAATTTCCTTTCTTTGTCTAGCCATGCGGCCGCTGGTCAGCCAAGCAGCCATTTTGGACACACACACACTCACACACACGCACCCTTTGTTCTGTAGTTTTTTGCATTTAGCTTTAGACTTCATATTGTGTGTTTTTGCTGTGTTTATCTTTAAATAAATGCTTGTGTATAATTATGCTGGTTTCTTTAATGTTGCACAAAAAATAATAATTTGCCAGCCTCTTCTATGTTGAACTCCAAATCATTTAACCTACTAGCTATTGATGGTATTCTGGTTATTTAATTATTAATCTGAGTTCCAAATTGAGTCTCATAAAATACACTAAACTATCAATTGATTGGATATGATTTCTCTTCTTTAAGAAGAGTGGTGCCCCAAGGACTGTAATTAATAAAGTTATTATTTCTGATTATCTGATAATTTTGATAGCCAAATTTAATTGATTGCACCTACACAATTTGGTGCCCCTTTAACTATTGTAAATCCCAACAGTCTTATTAATCTCTTACTTTCTTTGAAGTTTGCTCATATGAGTGTTCCAAGTCAGATTCATCATACTCCCTTAGCTGGGAAATTGCTTGTAAATTGCTCATTTCAGCCTGATGAATGCCACCTGTTCATGGAGGAGGTATGCATTTGTGAGATTTGATCATTAGTATAATCTACACCCCTAAATTGCCATATAAGGACGTGCTCTGGTAACATTTTGTGAATGAAGCTTGTTCAAAGAGTAACAGTTCTGCTGTCAGAAATCAGCAGACAAAAACAGAACAAGTTTCGCAGTGTCACTAGCCATATTAGGGAACCTGAAACAATTAGAAAATATAGTAATACAGCTGTAAACAACAGTTTAGCAGCAGCACTGTATTGTGACAGTAGGAATAGTTTGACATGAAGTTATACTATGAACTGTTAGCTAAAGCAATGATTTAAATGGGAGGTGGTTGAAGGGGCATGACAGTTCCGGAGATACAAGACAAGAAAACGTCAGGCAGACGACCCAAGGTTAGGGCCAGAGTGGAGTAACTCAGGAGGTCGGCGACGAAGGCGAAACCTCTCCGGAGGTCGAACAGGATGCCGGCGGCGAAGACCAAAGCTCTTTGCAGGCCGGCGATGAAGGCGGGGATTCTCCAGGGGTTGAACAGAAGGCCTCTAGAGGTCTGACGGGATGCCAGCAGCAAAGGCAGAACCCCTCTGGAGGCCGACGGCACGGCCCGAGATAAATTAACAGACACATGAGGAAGGGAGAATATTTCAAAATAAAACAGGAAATATCCAAACACAAACCCAAAACCATGACATTATGTATTTTTATTTTAGTTAAATTCTCCAACATAAGCTATTTAAACTCCAAATTCATTCAGAAGTAAACATTGTCATTCTTGAGTCAAGCAAGTAAAAGGTTTTTTTGCCCTGTGAAGAAAGGCAGACCGTCAGTACATGACTCGTATGACAGGTCTGGACCATTCATGAATTTCATTCAAACCTAAGAGATAATACTAAGTACAAGAAAATTGGTGAATGCCACAAAATCACTTAAATCACTCATATGTGCAACTTAAGAACAAATCTGTTCGTGCGAATGGTTCTTGCATGAGGCCCATTGTTTTGCAAGTGACAATTAAGTCTCAAGTCTCAGCTATAAAGTCCCAAGTCAAGTCAAGTTCTGAACTGTGTTTTGAGTCCTAAACAAGTCATTATGGGCCCTTCATCAAATTGAATGCCATTTAAAAATTGTACAATAATAATACACAATAAACATTCATCTTAATTTTACAATTGTCACATTCACAAATTAAATTAGTGATTTTGCTGAAGGCAGTGGTGCATTGCATAGCCATTACTTCACCCTGACTTAACAAAATATAGTGAAAACAATCAATATTTGCTAAGCGTCATCATTTACTTAGACTTCTGTTCTGTCATGCCCCAGTCTGTGAATGGTGAAACAAAGTGCAAACTGAAGCATTAACTAGGTGATTTTTGAGTTGCTGTAATTTGCAGTGGTGCAGGCAACCTGACAACAGGCATACATTGCTCACTGGATTGGGAGGAAGGCCATCAGGACTTTCTACAGCTACATTACTTCACCAAAATTGACTTTACTGTCTGCTCACTACAGTACCTCAGAATAAACTACACCACTGTTAGTGTGCTGTCATACACAAATCTGCAAAACCTTGGATTATGCTCAGTGACAATGTTTGTCTATGTCTTTTTCTTTCCATAATGTCTGCAAAAGGCAATTACGATATGGTTAAGGTTAGGGAGAGATTGAGGTTACAGTATAAAAAAGCAAAATTGAACTGTAATGGAACACTCTGGCCTCCCACACAAAAGTCAGATGCATTACATGCTTATCAACCATGACCAACGCACCCTTAATTTCCACCTTGATACATAAAGGGCACACTACTTCCTTTGTTGACACTGAACTTTGGCATTGGAGATTTATCAAATATGAACATAATTCCTAAGAATACTGGGTTGGTTAATAAAAAATTAACTCTTGTTTCGTGTGACCAAAGTTCCACACTTGGGTCAAGTTATGACACCATTCGCTGAATAAAGACCTTTGAGATGCGGTTAAAAGTACCAAAAGCTAGTAAGTGGATCTTTAAACTTAGGTTATTTTGTTACATATGAAGCTCAGCATAAGTTCAGCTGGGCGTTTACTCTTTCAGTTAACCAACCAGATTTTGCCATGATCTCCATCAGCCAATCATATTGCTGCTGTCAAACTTTAATCGGGTTCTCCTCTCTGCCTGCTGTCAGCTATCATTTCAGTTCGGAATTGTTGTGAATGTCAACGTTCACATTTCCTTTCTCAGTTTCTCATTGTAATAACAAGCTAATGTCCAATTCCTCAGCCTAAGAGGAGAAACGTTTCTTCTCCACTCGTCTCCACTAGCCTCATCTGCTACTCCAGGACACTCCGCTGCAACACCCTGATCGCCACCATGCAGTCTCAGGCTAACTCCATCCAAGCAATGAATCCTAAATAGGCCTCCAAAAGGAACATTGTGTATCAGCATTTCAGTCATTCTCCAGCAGCCGTTTTCTATTCCCAATCAAACACTCCTCAAACACGAAGTGGTCTTCTTCAGACACTGAGAATACTGGTTATGCTCATCTGAGGTTCCCAAATATTTCCTGCACTACTGCAGTGCGGTTTCACCCGCCATCCCCTGGGGCCTCATCTCTGGTCATCGCAGCTCTCCAGCCTGCCCCCAACACACAACTTCATCCGGATCTCTTCACGGCAAGAGAACGCACTTCAAAATCGAATGTAACCACTCTCCTCACCACTAAATGTTTGCATCTGTCTTCTCATCCGGCATCCACCTGTCCAATAAAGGAATCAATTACCGTAAATCATATAATAGCGGTCCGGCCTTTCTTTACCTTAGCTACAAAGGATGAGGAACAATTACCATGAACATCAACCAGTCAAGGTCATTGCGGACCTCATCAAGCCAGTTATGGTCATTTGACCTCATTCAGCAGTTCTGGGTCATTGCTGACTTCATCACTAAACATCACAAATCAATTCAATTCATTCAATTCAGTTTTATTTATATAGCGCCAATTCATAACAGAAGTTATCGCATTGCGCTTTTCCTATAGAGCAGGTCTAGACAGTACTCTTTATAATATTATATCACAAACAATAGTTGCAACAGTTAGCATAACTTTCTCCATGATGAGCTGGTGTATTCTTCTGACACAAAGTTCTCACAGACGCATCCATCAGTGGGTTTTGGGGGGGAACTAGGCATTTCCTTAGTCACTACAGTCCATCCTCAAGTGTCTAAATGTGAAAGTGCTTGCTCTGTAAATGTGGCTTGCACAGATTCTCTGATACAAAATGCATATAACTAGCGGTGGTGTTTTGGTTTCACGGCTATCTGCTGCTCACTGTCCCTTCTGATTTTATTTTCTGTTATTTTCAGTCTTAGCTGCAGTTGGCTTTTCATTCATGATATCTGGTCATATTAATTCAGATCATTGCTGACAATATTACATGCTGGTCATTGCAGGCATATAGGTTACCCCATTTTAAGTAATCATTCATTGCTGACAGTGGCCGTATCCAATTGCTGATAATTATACATATTCATCGCATTCTGCTAATCACCCATACTCATTGCATTTTGCTCTTATTCACTTTATTCTGCTAATTGCTCTATTCATTCTTATTATGCTAAATACTACACATTCATTGATTTCAGCTAATTGCTTCTATTCATCGTATTCTGGTAAATGGTGTCATATTCTTCGTATACTGGTAATGTTGTCTATATATTGTAATCTGCTAATGACTACATATTCCTTGCTTTTTGCCAATTGCTCATTCGGGTAAGTGGATTCATATCTATTGTATTCTGGTAAGCAGTGTCATATTTATTACAGTGGTGATGTTTGGCTTTCTCTGCTATCTTGTTGCTTGCTTTCTCCTCTGATTTGATTTTTATGTGTTATTTCCAGTCATGGCGACCTCTGCATTACATTCTCGTATCCTGGTTATAATTTCATTCAGATCCTTGCCGGCAACATTCACACATTTGATGATAGCAGGATATATAGGTATCCTAAATTAATATTGAGACATTCTGACAAGTGGAATATTATGTTGCTGATAATTGATACATTTCATAGCATTCTGCCAATTGCTACATTGTCAGTGCATTCTGCTAATTGCTACAACATCATTGTATTCTTCTAATTGCTGTCAAGGCTTTGTGCAAGCAGGGTAGCAGGAACATAAGACAAATGCAGACACCAGAGG
This sequence comes from Siniperca chuatsi, assembly GCF_020085105.1. Taxonomy (NCBI): domain Eukaryota; kingdom Metazoa; phylum Chordata; class Actinopteri; order Centrarchiformes; family Sinipercidae; genus Siniperca; species Siniperca chuatsi. The sequence continues at coordinate 3,620,067 of NC_058057.1, forward strand.
CAGAGCGTGAAGCAGTTCAATGATTTAATGCACAAAATCAAAATGTACAAAAAGGATTATGGGGTGGTCCAGCAGGTGCAGGTCAAAACCAGATAGGGTAGTCCAATCAGCCAAACAAATCCGACAGGAAGCAGGAAAAATCCAAAAGAAAGGCGAGGTCAAAGAAAAAAAAGTAAAAGTCCACACAACACTGGTAAACATTAGGCAACTGGCTGGAACGCTTGCCATACAGACAAAGACGAACTGCCACGAAGACAAAGGAACACACAGACTAAATACACTAGTGAGGGGAGGATAACTAGCAACAGGTGAAACTAATCAGGCCAGGGAAGACAATCACAGGTGGGAAAACACACAAAGGCAGGAAGTGAAGTTACTCACAAGAGGACGGACTCTTTTAACATAAAACAGTAAATAACTAAACTAAAACCCCAAACCATAATAAATTGCCATATCGTCATTGCATTCTGCTAATGGCGTCATGTTCATTGCTTTTGCAAGTGCTGTCATATTCTTTGCTTCCTGGTACGTGTTGTCATGTTCATTGCTTCTGGTAAGTGCTACATCGTGGTCATTGCTGACTTCATCAAATTGTTCCTGGTCAAATCAAAGACCTCTGAAAACTTATTCCTGGTAAGTCATGGATATAACTGGTGGTGGTGTTCTTGTTTTGATTGTCTCAGTTGCTATTGTTTATTCACCATTGTCCGTCATGGCTGACCTTAGAAATTATATGCATCCTCATACACTTATGTAAGACATATAGGTCATATACAGTAGGTTCTAACATCCTATTGGTAATTCTGGCCACATTCAGGTCAACGTGACCTTATTCACTCACCATGGTCTTTGTGACCTCATACATCACTCATGGTCAACAAGACTGCATGCATCACCCATGGTCAACATGACCTCATTCAAAGCATCATTTTAATATAATAAGTCTAACCATCACAATAATTTTTTTTCAGCTATGCATTTCTCTGCCTAATTTTCTCATTTCATATTTTATTAGAAATCCGCCGCGGCCTAGTGAGGTAAGGATCGAGTTGTCATATTGTGTTGGTTTGCTGTTTACTTCTTGTTTTGTTTTGGGTTGTTTTTTTTTTTTTTTTGGGGTATCCTATACTTAAAATACCTTAAAATATGATGATGTCATGATAGGGTATAATCACCAAAGACTCTTCACATTTCTTATCTTAATTATGCACATGTCAATAAAATTTTTGTTCACTCATGATGACGTCTCTCCTGAAATACTGTTCCCATATGTCCCAAACAAACTCTATGCTTAGGCTGCTGGTTGTGTAATAACTGGATTGGAAGAAGTCAATCAGAATTTGCTACAGCTCCATTATGTTATCAACTTTCTGTTTACTTTTCTGTCCCAGAATAAATTACAACACTGATGACTTCCTGTGTCTATCACATGTTTAAATATAATGGATTGTCCTGAGTGAATCTGCAGGAAATAATATAGCTAAAAAAAGAATTAAGATATTGAATCTTATTTCCAGCTTTGTTTGTGAGAGGACAGTACTTAAAATCTTAGAATCTTAGAATTTAAAACTTAAATTGATTTCGGTTGTCTTCACCACAGCGCAAAGATGTTCTTTAGTACCTGTTTTCCAAATACATTTCAAATGGCAATCAATTATATGTACAAATGATTCTAAACATATGTTTTAAAGTAAACCTCCATAATACTGCAATTATTATTTCTGGTCACAGAAGGAAAGAGTTTGATACACTTAAGTCCTGCTCAGCACAATGTCCAGATGATGTGCAGAGAAAAAAAAATGATTTCAAGGTTATATTCTTACTTTTGTGTGCCTCTCAGCAATATTTGTGGATGTCTCTGAGTCAAAAGAACACAGGTCATGAACTTTACTGCATGCATATGGTATTTCCAGGGACATGAACATATTTTAATTTTGTTTGCTTCACTACAATGAAGTAATTTCAAAATGGCTTTTGCCTGTTGGATGTTGTTACAAAACAGAGAAAAGCACTAAAATTAACTTTGTCTTGTGGCAAAATGCAGCAAAAATCTACCTGAAGGTCACGGTGAGAATTCTTTTGAGGGCTACTTTTGCATTCCTTCGCAATATGGACTGCACTTGTATAGCGCCTTTCTAGTCTTCAGAATCAGAACCACTCAAAGCACTTCACACACTACATATCACATTCACACACTGATGGCAGATGCTATCTGCTCATCAGTTCAAGGAAACTAACTAATCATTCACACACGCATCGAAGGGACAGTCCTCAGGATTTGTGGTTCAGTGTCTTGCCCAAGGACACTTCGACATGTGGGCTGGGGGAAGCCGGGATCGCACCGCCGACCTTCCAATTGGTAAACGACCCGCTCTACCAACAAGCCACAGCCGCCAATATGTTTTGTGTTCCTTCTGAGCCATACAGTATGTCTATTTCCGCTCAGCTGCTCCCAGCGCAACACCCCAGTGTATTAGCTCATTGAATTTTACTTTGAACTGGGCATTAAGTATGCTGATATAGTACTACTGCTCAATAGGCATGCGTGGTTATGTAACTAGTAAAAGTAAAATCAAAGGAATTCTTTGATCAAGAGGTCTCTCCAGAAAAAAAACAGTACGGTAATCCGCAGAATGCTGTCAGTTTAATTCGTGAACACTTACTGTACTCTGTACTGTACTGTACTGTACCCCAGAGGTGTTTCACTGAGGAAAATGAGATGTCTCCAGTGGTGGCAAATCAGATTTGCAGTTGAATCTACATCATAAAGCTAATGTGCTGTATTTGTATGTTATAGTTTGAGGTTTTGTCATTTCCTGTTTTATTTTGTAGTGTGTTCCTCTCCTTGTGTGTCTTATGGTTTTACTTCCTGTTTTTGTTTACTTTCCCTCCAGTTTTGATTGTTGGCCCTTCCTTGATTGTTTGCACCTGTGTCTTGTTGTCTCACCTCCTTCGTTGTACCATGTTCCCGTGCCCAGTTCCCCAGCATTCTTACCGTGAGTTCTGTTTGGATTCTTTGTCTCCCTTGGACCGTGTCTGGATTCTGGACTTTGAACTGTGCCTGCTCCCTATTGGATTTCTACCTTCTACTCCAAATAGACTATGGCTAATATGGCACAAAAGGAATGGAAGAAGAAAGGTGTTGCAAGGTAACGCAAAATATTGCGAGGTAACGCAAAACATATTTTGGGGTAACGCAAAATATTGTGAGGTAATGCAAAACATATTGCAAGGGAACGCAAAATATTGTGAGGGAATGCAAAATATATTGCGATCGAATGTAAAAGTAGTCCTCAAAAAAATAAATATATCTTGGATAGCGGAGCTGGACACAGAATCAAATTTTTCCATACCTACAACAGCTTCAGTTGCATGTTAAAATTGTCAGCCCATTGTGAGGGCAGCTGATTAAAGAGCAATTGTAAGAAAAGAGGACATCTATTTCTCGGGGGTCTTGAGTGCCAGACAGGCAGCGTGGCTGAAGGCTGTGTCTGGGTGGACAGCCGTTGGATACACTGCCCGGGGAAGACGCAGGCCAAACATCGCCTAAACTGGATGCTGTCAGCATTGCAGTACAGGCAGCTGGAGAAACAGTGAAATAAAACACCTTTTTGCTGAGCATCCTTCAGATTCAAGGGGGCCACCTTCTTCTCTTTCAAGCAATGGAAACCCTAACTGACTCCTTCACCCTGTACCCTGCATGCCGAGCTCTCAACGAGGACGTTCATTTATAACAGACAGTTAAGTAACTTGACACTGTTGCTAGATTTGGAACAGGGTGATATACAGTATAACTAAGTGTCTGATATGTTCAGTAGCCTACCTGAGCAGGGCGATACGAGCCTCGTGGAGCCTCGTTAATCCTGCTTTCCTTCATAAAAAGAGATTTATAGCTGAATGAGCAGCTGTACAATCCTATCACTAAACTGTGTTCCCAGTTGTGCCTTGACATCTCCAGTGTTATAGAACTCCAAAATGGCCAGTGCTGAATCAATAAATAACACTATGGAAGCGTATAGTGGACTATATTTAAAAGATAATGTAATTCCACAATAGCATTATAATTTTCCACATAGGCATATGTATTTGAGTAAAAATGAAAATGAAATAATCCAGTTTGAATTTTCATTTCCACATGCTCGTATGGGGGCGTTCTATGACCATATTAAAATTAAAATGGAAAAGCTGTTTGACATTTAATTTTCGTACCCTGCTGTACACTGGACAATATTCAAATGTTAAATTTGAAAATTTAAATGCAATATAAACAATGTGAAGCAAGCAATATTTAAGTCAAAATGAAAATGAAAACTGCATTTGACATTTCACTTTCAATGACTTAACCTGCTGTACAGTGGACAATGTTAAAAGGCAATAAGTGAAACAGCGCCCCCAGTCTATTGCATTTACATTTATATGTCACCATGCTCTTTTATTGTCAAAATGAAAATGAATGAACCTTACATGGCCTCCTCCAACATGGCTTTCACCTCTAGGATGGAAATGTTGGACCCACAAGTCTAAATGTTGGACTTCCATCTGGAACTAGAAGTTAGCACAATGTATAAGAATGACTATTCTGATCAGAGTAATGGACTGTACTTATATAGTGCCTTTCTGGTGGCAGATGGCAGAACTGCTCATCAAAGTAACTAATCATTCACACTCCGAAGGGGGTCCAGTGTCTTGCCCGCTCTACCACTAAGCCACAGTCGCCCCCAGAGGTTTCACTCTCTCCACGGTTATCTCCCCACCTTCAGTATAGAGCGTTATGGAATTCTCTACTAAATCATATCTAACAACTATCTTGTCAGATAGGGGTCCCTGGGACAAAAATCCTTTCAAATGGGTAGTCCATGGCTTGTAAAATATCAATTTGGGGGTCCTTGACATGAAAAGGTTTGAGAACCAATTGTCTATGGTTCAACTGTCAACTGAAGGACTGATTAAAAATAAGCACCACACTATAATTGCAATATTCAATAAACAGCATCCAATTCTATATAAAAAAATGAATAACAACTGTAATGTCATGTCACACCACAAGCTATTAAAATGCAGCCAACCCATTGTCATAGCATGCACACTTTCTGTTGATGTGAATAATTACATAGAAACCTACCTTCCTTCATGCAGCTGAGGTATTATCACCAACACATTTGCATTAAATCAGGAGTTGATGAGCTGATTTCCTCCTCTCCTCACATTTCACTAGGAGTTCCTTTTCAGATGTCTCGACTGTGGGATTCTGGGCAAACTAAAGGGAAGCCATTTTAATTACTCCTAAATAAACAAACAACACAATGATGGTGGGAGAGCCAGTCGAGTTGCCACGCATGAATGATGTGGAGTGAAACTGACCACATGCTTCCTGTCTGGCTATCTTCATTTGTCAACAATGATTTCAGCAATCCCACAATCACACTGAAAAGAGCAGGGACATAGGAAATGAAGCAGTCATCAGACCAGCACACTGCAGCATTGCATTTTTTGTGTAAAGCCGTGATCCTGGAATAATTTGAACTTGGACTATAAAAGCAGTCTCTTAAGATTAAGTAGTGCTTTAATTAATTTTCATTTGCATGGAAATATCCAACTGGAATTAAAAGGATTGTCTTTACATATGGTTGTCTTTAGTGTGGATATATCAATTACTTCAATTGTGTTTTATGAATAGAGAGAATGTTGAGTCATTTAAGGCTCCATTAGACCTGTTTGTGTCTCATTCTCCTTTCTGGCTGGTGTTCTTCCTGTAATTACAGCAAATATATTTTTTTCTTCCGTACTGTGGCAGAAATTAGTTAATTATAACTTGTTCACTCTGAAGTTGCAATATCACACATCCTGTGACCCATTAACTAAGACGCAACACACCAATTTCCTGCTGTACCTAAATAACTAAAAACTAGAGCAACATTCCAGACAGAAATGTGCTTAATAACTGCAGTATACAACTGCATACTTCTCTCTTTGAATCTCTTAATTGGATCACAAAGAAATGTGAATTTCTTGTGTACTTCCTTGTCTCCTGATGAACCAATTTTCATAATTGCGACCCAAGGCACATGTGAGTTTAAACACAGGGGATATTTTGTGTGGAATGATTACTTTTTCTCTGGTGCTTTGCATTTTAAAACTTCACCGGAGTCGCAGACAGACTCCAGCAGGAATGTGATTATATCAACAAAACTGTGTCAGGTGCAAATGGCTTTGAGCTGCCCCACAACAATACCAGTTCAGTTTTCAACACTTGAGATTTCCTCTGGGACAGCCATTCCATATTACCAATCTATAAAAAGAAGCAAATTGCCTGCTTGCACAGCCAAACCACCATTTGACAGGGACTCTGGGCTGCTTCTCATGGTTGCTATTAAAGCTCTGGGTGGTGTTTTCCTCCAGGGCCTGACAGGCAAACTTCAGACTGCCCCCACCTTGCCTACCGGATGCCAGGATCAGCCTGCACACAGCCCCACTGGCTGTGGACGGCTTGTTCGCTACTTACTGACATGGCCTGAGAAGCGCATGGAAACAAGCTACAACTGTGTACATAAGTATTTTCAACTTCTTTATACATCTCAGCAGTCTGTGGGACTCTGTCTAAGGAGTGTAATTCGAGCCTGGAGGGAGGAAACACTGGGAGGAGTTAAGTGCTGCCTGTAGATGAGGACACTGGATGAATGTTTAACAGATTTCTCTGGATAGGAATACAAATTTTAAATGTTTGTCTGTGTGTACTTTTAATTAATATACAGTATATACTTTTACTTCACTTACTGTATTGCAATTCTTTTGAGAATTAAAAACCTTTAAAACATTTAGACCATCACGGGAAACTTTCTACTGACACCAAAGCTGATGAAATATCTTATGGTGGGTTTGCACCTCCTTAAGGCAGGTGACCGACAGCACTGGTTAACTGAAAGAGGAAACTCTGATATGGTGTTAGGGATCACAGGGCTATAGACAGGAAATGCTGAGGTCATGAGTCCAATTTCCCCTCACCCCCACCCCTGCCCCACAATAACTTTTTGACTAGTCACCAAAAAAACACTTATTTCATTTGACTGTTCAAGCATATTTTCTGCAATTTAGCAAAAAAGAAAAAAAAAATCAAATGGAGTTTGTTCCATCATTTGCTGTGTAGTTTATACCTACTGACAAAGATCGTGAGAAGCATTTCCTCTACAAAAAGGTTGTAAATGGACCTTAATATTAAGATACTTTGGTCTAACTAAATTGAAAATTTAAAAAAATGATCTAATTGCATCGAACAATGGACGTGGCTCTGTACTTGTCGTGTTAGATCTTAGTGCTGCATTCGACACCATTGACCATTACATTCTATTACAGAGACTGGAAAATTCAGTTGGCATTAAATGAATCACACTAAGATGGTTTAAATCCTATCTATCAGATCGATCTCAGTTTTTACATGTTAACGATGAATCCTCCAAGCACACCAAAGTTAGTCACAGAGTTCCGCAAGGTTCTGTGCTTGGACCAATTCTATTCACCTTATATGCTTCCTTTCATATTATTTGGAAACACTCCATAAACTTTCATTGTTATGCGGGTGATAACCAATTATATCTATCGATCAAGCCACATCAGTTAGCTAAACTTCAAGCATGCCTTAAGGACATAAAAACCTGGATGACCTGCAATTTTTTTTATGTTAAACTCAGACAAAACTGAAGTTATTGTACTTGGCCCCAAACACCTCCGAGACACGTCTCATGGAAGCTTTATTTACTCTAGATGGCATTGCCCTGGCCTCCAGCACCACCATAAGGAATCTCTGCGTTATCTTTGATCAGGATTTATCCTTTAACTCCCACATGGAACAAACTTCAAGGACTGCCTTTCGTCACCTACGTAACATTGCAAAAATCTGGCACATCCTGTTTCAAAATGATGCAGAAAAACTAGTCCATGCATTTGTTACTTCTAGACTGGAATATTGCAATTCCTTATTATCAGGCTGGCCGAATAAGTCCCTTAAGACTCTCCAGTTGATCCAGAATGCTGCGGCACGTGTACTGACAAGAAACAAGAACTAGGAAAAGACATCATAGAATTTAAAATCCTTCTCCTCACCTACAAAGCTCTTAATGGTCAAGCACCATTGCATCTTAAAGTTCATAGTACCCTATTACCTGACTAGAACACTGCGCCCAGAATGCAGGCTTACTTGTGGTTCCTAAAGTCTCCAAAAGTAGAATGGGAGCCAGAGCCTTCAGTTATCAAGCTCCTCTCCTGTGGAATCAGGTCCCAGTTTGGGTTCGGGAGGCAGACACCATCTCCACATTTAAGAGTAGGCTTAAGACTTTCCTCTTTGATAAAGCTTATAGTTAGGGCTGGCATGGTTGAGTCCTGAACCATCCCTTAGTTATGCTGCTATAGGCCTAGACTGCCGGGAGACTTCACATGATGCACCTCTCTCCTCCCCCCCTCTCCATCTGTATGCATTTTTATCCCATTAATGCATGTTACTTACTCGACATCTTTTCTCCCATAGTTTTGTGCTCTTTTTATTTCTTCCCTCTCTCTATCTGTAACTTTCACAGGTAATCCTGCCTCCAGAATTGCAGAGTCTGGATTTATGATTGCGGGCCTCCTACTGCTCCCATGTTCCTGCTCGACAACCACACTAAAATTATTATTAGACTTATTACTATTATTATCATTACTATTTAATTAATATTAATAATTACCACTACCATTACATTATTATTATTTAAAAATTGTATGTAGAATTTGCATTGTTCTACAGTATGCTCTCTTACTTCCTGCTCTCTCTCTCTCTCTCTCTTTCACTCTCTGTCTCTCTCTCTCAACACAACAGGCAGCGGCAGATGGCCGCCCACCCTGAGTCTGGCTCTGCTCGAGGTTTCTGCCTCTTAAAAGGAAGTTTTTCCTTGCCACTGTCGCCAAAGGGCTTGCTCTTGGTGGGAATTGTTGGTCTCTGTAAATAATATTATAAAGAGTACGGTCTAGACCTGCTCTACTGAAAAAGTGCAATGAGATAACTTCTGTTATGAATTGGCGCTATATAAAATACATTACTACTATTTTCAAAAATGTACTTTCATGCTCATGTTTTTCTGAAAATTAAATCTCCCTACAAGCCCTTTTCAGACCAAGAATATAATTATTGTGAAAAATTATGAAAACATTTTTTTATTCTTTTGGAGGGTTCCAACCAGGTTGGGTTTGTCCCCCCAAATGTCTGACTGGAGATTTCACCCTTGGGCTGCTGAATAGAGTTGTATTGAAAATCTCTGGTCAATCAAAAGTAGAATGTGAATTTGACAGCAGCTTGCATTAAACTTTTGTAACTGTTGAGCAGGTAAACTAATGTGATGCTATTGTTATACTTCATTATTATATATTTGTTGATTGCAATGATTGTAAAACAATGATTTTCATGGATTGATATCTCGAGACTAGGAGTGTCAAATGGTCCTGTGATGGCCCTAACTGAAGCTGTGGCCATTGTCTGTGATATCTACACAGCTGGGGGTCCTAAAAACACTGGGTCCATTAGGTGTGTGTCAATCCCCAGTATGCAGTAACAGCCTCAGAAACAGCTGCAGCTTCTTACAGCCACTCCTCATCATCATTGTTGCCTGTTATGACAGAGCTATTGAACCTAAATTAGCTTGAAAAGGCACCACTGGCAGAGAGCTAGTGCATGCTGGCACGCAAAGTTTCACAGCTCTAACCGTCTCCGAGTGACCTTTGACACGTCGCACACTTACACTTTTCTCTTTTAGCCAATCAATTTGGCAACGGCAAGGCAATAGCAACTTCATTACTGTCAGTGCTGAACATAATAACTCTAATGCTTAATGTTACTTCCATATGAGGATAGCAGGGAAGCTTTAATAAGAGGACGCCATGGCAACAGTGAGCATGTTTTGGTTAGGTACAATGAGGTGAAACAGACAGCTTCCAACTTAGTGAGATATCTTACATTAGTCAAGCAGTTAGGGTTACTGTTAAGATAATCAGATTGTTAAGATCTTCTTGTATTTAACTTTTAAAAAATACATTCCAAAGAGGAAGTGGAATCTGTGCCTGTCACAATGGAAGTAAAGCCAGAAAAAAGGGGAAAACAAATAAAATAAAAAATATTAGGAAGTATGATTAAGTATGATTGATTGAAATTCAGAAAAGCAGTGCAGAGTGTATGTACTGTACCACTGCTGTACACATTTTAAACGATAATAATTAAAACTTGGGTCTTACTTTAAGTGGATCACCTTGTGCACTTTGTTTGTAATTGTGGAATGTGTACTCCTCCTCGGCTCCTTAAAATCTCCACATTTCCAGAAACATTACTGAAGACATCATACACCAAGGTAACCACGGCCCGGTTACAATGTTATCATAAGTGATAGAAATGATGGCCAAAACTATGAAAATAAGACCCAAGTTGTAATAGACTACAATTATCATTCAAAGGTGTAGAGCCACTAAGATGTTTGCGGGGCTTCATCTTCTCCTTACCTTTTAAGAAAGACATTCCAATGCGGATGAAATCATCCCATGCCTGTCACAGGGGAAATAAACCCAGCTGAGAGGGAAGAACACACACAGTAACGGATGCTCAACGTTGTTCATCGAAAACCTTAAAATCAGTGTAGAATGTACGCGTGTATAATTTAACCAAACCCTCCGAAATCCTGTCTCTCACATTGACTTTACACTGACGGATACTGGTGTAACGATGGTGTCATACAGACAGGTATGATAAAGGTAACATTAATCCAGATTAATTCAACCATCATTAGTTGTACACTTTCATGCAGGACTCGACTGTGTATCAAAGGCAAAAAGGATTAGCTGCAATTTGCATAATAAACAGGCCAAACATACAAACAAAAACGGAAAAAGCAGAGGTAAATAAACCTTGAAGTGAGTCCTTGTCTGCTTCTGTCCACAGTTTATTAATCATTATTTGTTGGCCATAACTACAGCTGTTTTGCTTGTTGGGAGGTAATGGAGATTAATTAGTGACCTGCAACAAATGCTGTATGTATAAAGGGATAATGAGCTCCACTTTAATTTTTAAGTGATATGCCAAGTCATCCAAGAAAGTGGGAAATGGACTTTAGACTTTTAAATTATGTTTTTTTTGTTTATCTTTGCTTATTATTTAAGACCCCCGGCTGTTGTATCTTGAAAGTCTGAAAGTCTCTCAAGCAGCAGAATAATGAATCAGGTCCTGGCGTAGGAATGGCCTGTCTCAATGGAACTGTCCCTTACTTAAGGTGACCTTCCACAGATTAAAAAAAACTATATCTGGCTCAAACATAAAGACGCTGTCACGAATTAGAATCCAGGAGCTGAATGGAAAGGCTTTTGCACTGTGTCTGAAACTCTTAACTGGTTAATTATATCTTTGTGCTTTATTTTCTTAATATTGTTATTCTGTTTCTCCATATTGTATTTCGACCTCCTCATATACATGACACCTATCGTGCGTTCTTCCTTCCCGAAAGACAGGTTCCCTCCGTTGTTGCTTTCTTCCTTTTTCCCAATTTAACGTTTTTATTTTTTTATGTTTTTTGTGGAGTTTTCTCTTATCTGAATCAAGGGTCTAAGGATAGAGGGTGCTGTATGTTGTACAAATTGTAAACCCGTCAGAGACAAATTTGTGATTATGGGCTATATAAATTAAAAAAACCTTGATTTTACTCTTTTCTCCACTTCTTTTCAAGGTACATTTATTTGTCATTCTACAACACAGGGCTGCACAATGAAATTAAAGGATCTTTTGTGCCGATGGTGAATAAACTACACTTATCCAGTGGTGGAGGTACCATTCGGGGGCTGATTAATGTTGGGTAACTTACAACTTATTGTGGGCTTTGGAGTCACCGAGCCGCGCGTTTAGGGTCTCTGTCAACTCGTACACACACTCTCAGTCTGTTAATATCCCAACCAACCAACAGTGGGGGAGGAAATAAATAACAATGGATATATTCCGTGCAGGTGATCAGTGTAAATGCAAACTGTGTGTGCTAAACAGTGTTGCAAAAATCCTAACTGTCAAAATGCAGTGGTGGAAAGTAACTAAATACATTTACTCAAATACTGTAATTATTTTGGGGTACCTGTTACTTACTTTATACTTCACCTCCACCTTTTTCAGAGGGAAATATTCTACATTTTTACAAAAAAAAATATTACTATATATACTTATAATACATCTATAGAATCTTTAAAATAAACGAAAACTCACAAAAAACACAAATTCAAAAAAGTGTGCGTGGGGAGGCCCTCACAGACAGCTGCCTGGTTTGCCTCTGTGACAGGTTGGCCCCTGCCAACGGCACCCCACCTCCTCATGGCCACCAACATAGTTGGACCACTCCACATAGTTTATTACCCAGGATGAAAGTGAGTCTAAAATATGCATTTAATGCAAAACTCAAATTCACCATTCACGACCCAGCAAGCAGAGAGCTTTGAGACATAAAGTTTGTCATATGTCAGTAAATATAAGAAACAGAAAATGCCACTAATCCCTGCTCAAGATGGCAAATGTGCGTTTGGGTGAAAGTGGCTCTTGTGTTAAAACAGACAAATACATTTTTTTTTTTTTTAGTTTCTGATCAAAAGTCACGATGAACAGATGAGTCTTTAACAAAGTTTCAAAGGTGACATGATAGGAAAATGAAACAAACTTTAAAGACTGTGGAGCTAGTTGTTTTTCAGCGGCCACAGAATCATCTTGGGGATGGACTTTTGTGGTGTTGGTGCGTGCGCGCGCACGTTTGTGTCGAGACGCCAACTGTACTGGAGGATCCCTTGGCCTTTTCCTGGAGAAAACAAAAAAAAAAAAATATCTGACCCAAGTTGTGACAACATTTCCTCCGCCGTGCATCCCCCCCTAAAACCCAGCCACCTCCACGCGCCTATTGGACCTCAGTTTTCGTGACGTTTCCTTCTCCGCGTTACGATTGGACAATCCCTTCGCCTGTCTCCTTGACTGACATCACCGGAGCCACAGGCTCCTCCCAGCGGCAGCAGACGCTATTTGAGTGGGGACCAGCGGATTGTTGTACATAGAGCCGGTTTAGTGTCGTCAATGGGAAGCACACGAGACGGTGGCAACGCGAGTTACGGTCTAGATTGAAATCCACGGCTGCACCATGCTCTCCAGGTCTATCCCGTGTCTCTGGATTACATTTTGCCTTCATTTATGCTGTTATGTAGACAGCGGGAACGCTCAGAATGCGAAGGAAGGTAAGTTCTTAAAGTTTGGAATCTTCCATCCCATCGCATTTGGAAAACATCCTCCAGAATTAATAGAGAGGTGTCCAAATCCAGCAGACAGCTTCCTTGTTTTGTTTTTTTTCTTTCCCATTTTCTCTTTAAATCCCACGCGATCTTTTAATAACTCAACATGTGGATGTTTTATATAGCCAGTGCTGTCAAATGAGGCCGGTGTGCGGGGATGACAGCGCTGTTTGCTCCCGGACCTCGCGGTGTTTTTACGCACGGCAATCAAACGCCGCGGATCACGGATTGGACGCAGGAGCTCTTGTTTTTATTTTACTCCAGTGCCAGTGCGCTACTGGCATAACTGGCTCGCTCGTTAAAGATCTGTCTGTCAAGACAAACCAAGTAAAATGAGCGTGTCGATCCTTCGAGCAGGCTCGCCTCGCTAGAAGTGAGTGAGCCGTCCATCTGACCGCAGTTTCGGAGGGTTATTTCCTCCAAAGTGGCCTCGGCTCTAACAGTCCTGTCTAGTCTTGTTTCTTGGAAGGAAAATACATCAGACTGATTCGGAGCAGGCATCTGCCTCAGACGCTCCAATTGGCCAGAACCAAGGCTATAAAACACACAAATAAGAGGGGATTTAAATAACTCCAGAGGGCTGAAGACTGGCACTTTTAATCGATCGGATTCTGGTCCAGTGTAGGCCTAATTATGTTGTAGCCTACGTAAAAGATGAAATCACGGGGCAGATATGCCTATTAATTTGACAGTGTAATAACCGACCGCGGTCTGGATGTAATATAGCTGATATGAATTGTAAATACTAGGTGTTTATATGCGGGATTTCGCAGACGTCCATATCAGACAGTCTCCTGGAAGATATAACCGGGGCATTATTTTTTTTTTACGGCGGTGCGTCCTGGCTGCTGCCCCCTCGCATGATGGAACTGTCTGCTGATATTAAATACAATTTAAAAAAAACTTAATTTTTAGGAAAAACCGCCGTGGTACCGCTCTGCGCTCTCGCACGCTTCTAGAGCATTAAACAGGCGGATTTGACAAATCGCCTTCACAGATCAAAACTGCAAACAAGCCGCTCGTTAGATGGGTTCACTGTAGTCTTAGGGCCGCTCGGAGCTGAACATATTCCCGAGTTTAAGCGCATACCGTACGTGCGTCGGGATGGGAGCAGCAGCCGCTGGCTTGACCTTTGCGCAACAACTTCCACTCCAGAAATGTGTTTTAATAAACTGATGCGTAAAATAAACCGACATTCAATGAAATAAGTGCGCTTAGCTTAATGATCCCCATCACATTCTACACGTTTGGCAAGCAACACATTTCTAGACTTTATTTCTTCCTTAAGCACACTGTCAGTGCCTTAATTCATCCACCAGAAAGTTCCCCTGCAGACATTAGGACCTGTCCGCTGCAGTGTCTCGTATTGAATGTTTCTGCTTTAACTGCTGCGGCCAGAAATTAGGTCAGTGGTATATATACGCTATAGGTATCGATGTGTGGCAGTATCAGTGTATCAGTAATAGCCAGCCCCGGTGAGATTTAACCATCTGCCTCTCTGTTCCCTGTCACTAGTGATTCTGCTTGACTCCAAGGCACAGCAGACAGAACTGGAGTGGATCTCCTATCCTCCCAATGGGGTAAGTCTGCAGAATCTCCGCATCGCTGGCACACGGATGTTTCTCTGTATCTAGATTTTGTCCAGCTTTTTATTGATGTTCCACATCTGTGATAGGCATAGTAATATTTAACGGAGGCGTGAAACATACGTAAGGATCAGTCTGCATTTTCCCTGCTCAGAAAAGTCTCTCCAGAATAAAAGATCAAGCATGCAAGAGGTTGTTTCTGCTACTAAACTCTCCCGGCTTTTGACATTCAGAGCACAGATGCCTTAAGCAAACCACTTCCAACTTGCTAGTCTGATTAAAAGCAGGCTGTGAGAAACTTTTTTTAAATAAATAATGTGAGCAGAAGCACGTCAACTGAGCACCTTTTAAAAGGTGTGTTTGTGCGATAAAAACCGCAACTGCTAATCTCCCGTCATTCCCTGCAGTTTATTGCATTCAGCACTGTCTGAAATGACAATCTTTCATATGCCTTTGTCGTATTCATTACAGAAAATCACCTCCAGTTTGATTGCCAATCATTAGATGTTTATTTCAGTTCCCGTCTAAATTCAACATGCCGTTCTCTAATGGATGTGTTCATTTATGTCTTATTTCAGTGGGAAGAGATCAGCGGCTTAGATGAGAACTACACACCCATTCGCACATACCAGGTTTGCCAAGTCATGGAGCCCAATCAGAACAACTGGCTTCGGACTAACTGGATAGAGAAGGGCAATGCCCAGAGAATTTTTGTGGAACTGAAGTTTACCTTGAGGGATTGTAACAGCCTACCCGGTGTGGTGGGCACTTGCAAGGAGACGTTCAACTTGTATTACCAGGAAACGGATTCGGAGGTGGGCAGGAGCTTACGGGAGAACCAGTATGTGAAAATTGACACGATCGCCGCAGATGAAAGCTTCACCCAGGGCGACCTGGGCGAGAGGAAGATGAAGCTGAATACAGAAGTGCGCATAATTGGCCCCCTGTCCAGGCGGGGCTTCTACCTGGCCTTCCAGGATGTAGGAGCGTGTATCGCCCTGGTCTCTGTCAAAGTTTATTACAAGAAGTGTTGGTCTATCATCGAGAACCTGGCCACGTTCCCAGACACCGTGACAGGATCAGAGTTCTCCTCGCTGGTGGAGGTCGAGGGCATGTGCGTGAGCGACGCCGAGGAGGAGGCCGACAACTCTCCCAAGATGCACTGCAGCGCTGAGGGGGAATGGCTGGTGCCCATTGGGAAATGTATATGCAAAGCTGGATTTCATCAGAAAGGAGATGCATGTGAACGTGAGTGCCTGCGCCTTTTCTGTCACGATCACAGTGAAACGTGTTTTCAGTAGTAATTTAATTGACTGATCAGCATTCCCAGAGTTGGATTCTTGTTACTTTTAGAAATCAGTCAGGGGCATCCACAGATTTCACACCACAAAAGGTGTGCTAAGAAAAAAGTAATAAACTGGGGAGTGTTTGTGATTTGATTATGCAAAGTAAGTAAATGACAATCATTGCTGGCTGAATAGTTGTGTTGGCAAATGGGATTAAAGCAGCAGTAAAGATGGATAAAGTATTAAGGCCAAACATCCTCAGTGTAATAATAATTGGAATCCGTGTTAATTGATTACGAGGCTCTTAAAGCCATGAATCTGTTGAGACTGGGATTAAATCATAACTTGATTTTCAGCTCCTCAGCTCGAACACTCCTCTCTTTCTTACTGGCAGCAAGCCAAGACAATCACCAGCAGAATACACAGGTCCGAAGGAAGTCCAGCCAGTCTGTCAGTATCTTTCTGCCCCGGCCAAATGACCCTGACAGAGAGGGAAAACAAATAGCCGCTGTACTGTGGCATTTAGGCCTCAGGATATTTATGAAGGAGCCTGACAGGAAGGGTAAATACAGCCTTGCTGTGGCTCATTTTGGCATTGTTGTGGTGTCGGATTGTGCCGCTACAGTTAACAATAACATGCTTTCTGTCATTCAACGCTCAGAGGATTATTTTCAGTGGCCACCTGACTTGAAAGATAAAAATCATTATGGATTCAAAGTGGGCGACTTAGGTCACAGAACTTAAGTGGCCTGCCTTGTCAGGCAAGGCTCTTTTTTTTTTTTTTTTTTTTTGGCAAAGTGGGAACCTCAATCTAAGCAGTTTATGAGGAGCGGCAGCCAGTAATAATTGAATGGAATGCATCTATGAACAAATTAGTGTCCCTGGCAGACAAGCTTTTATGCCACGCTGTCATCCATTAAAGACCCCACAGAGGGAGGTGTGTTAATGAAATATATTAGGCCATGTAATTTAGAGCAACACAGCCCGCCTCAAGTTGTGCTATGTCTCTAATGTTAGCTGGCTATCGCTGATTCCACCCCATGGAGCTACTTTTTAGTGTTCTTGTTGTTTGAATATGCATAGATGTAAGATCCAGTTGTGCCCTTTGGTGGAAAGAAAGGTTTATTTCAACAAGGGGAGCGATGCGGCATAACAATCAATAGCTCTGGCTTGTCAAAGTAATTGTAGCTACCTGTTCTTATTATGTCTTGGTGCAAAGCTCTCAGAACACAGGACTGTTGCATCTCTATTCATTAATCTGTTCACGTGTCAACTAAAACAAATACCTAGATATAGGCAGCAGTACAGTGAACCTACCCTCAGGTTGTTTAAAGCCTGAGGAAGAAGGCTCCTTAATGTGTATGTGGATCAACTTCCAGTCTTGACACTGCACCTTTATGAGCTTTATCTCCACTGAGGCATGAGAAGCCTTTGTATTAAGGGGTAGTTAATCTAAATAAAATGAGAATCACGGTGCACCATCAGCACTTCTTCCAGCAGCTCCACTGACATTAAATTGTCCATTCAGTAGTTTCCCCCAGCACAATCTTAAAGCTATTCAAAGTATTTCTATCAGCTGATCAGCAGAGCAATAAGTCCAAGTGGCTGTGACCGTTAAAAATGTGAAATCCTGGCATTTGGACCTCAAACAAGCTTGTCTTAGTGGTGTAAAAGTACGTCTTTAAAATGGTGCCTCATGGCGATGCCGCACCTTTAGTATAAAGGGTTCCGTATGCTTCAAACAAACTAGTTTGAACGAAGTGTGGTATGAACACGTCTAAAGGCAAGTGTGTATACCTGTTTTGAATGGCCAGACTGGAAGATGCAGCCTGCCATCATAGAGAGGGGGGAGATGCAAAGAATTGTACAAATGGGGATAACAGTGCACACTTTCAGACAGTCTCTCCTCAAAAGTATTCTTGGTGTTGCACTCGTTTGTACACATGAAAAGTGGTGGAGGTAGTTGTATAAAGATTAAAAAAAGGGAGCTTGAGACATAAGTTCAAACCCATCCTACTTTCACACCTCCATACACCAAACCAATAGCTGCATAAAATGGGTATAGTTGTCAGAATATCAGTTTAGGAAAGTTACAAAAGTTGTTGCAAACCCCCTGATTCATTCATCATTGGAAAGGGTTTTTTTGATGTCTTTTAGACAATCTGGCAGGCACTTTATTTGGAGCAATCGGAGATCAGTGCAGTAACCAGGATTTTGAAATTCTTGAATAGCCACCCAAAAAAAAAAAACAAAAAGCATTTTCATGCAACTGTTAAAACAGTTTCTGTAGATTGGATCTCCCTACATGCTCTAAGACAGTCCTTAACTGGCCTATTTTAGTATCTACAGTGCGCTATGATTATAACATGGCCGCCGAGTAAAATATTCAGCAGGAGGGCGGGTGCAAGTGGAGTAAGCGAGTTGAGCTGTCAGTCATGTCATTTGAGGAGCCCCCTCTGTGGATGCAAAGGCCTCCTCCGAAACGTGTTGTGATCCACTCATTCATCACCGTCAGCAAAGAGGGACCCCTTGTCTTTCACCCCTACGCCCCCCTCCCCCTGTCTCTCTTTAACTCTTTGTGTGGCAATCTGTGCCAGTAAATGTCACTCTTCTTCTCCGCCCGCTGCGTTCAGTGGTCTCAGTGTAATGGGTGTTGAAAAAGGCCAGTTGAAGTGTCCCCGGCCTGCGCGGGCTTCATTTTGCGAAGAAGTGCATGTTGTTAAAATAGCGCCCATTCATCCGCTGGTCTTGTTTAGCGCTGGCTACTGGTTGCAATGGAGCCACAGAGTCGTTTAGACAGAGAGAGGGCTCTTGTGGGAGGACACTGGCTTCTTTGTTTGACTCAATCCCGGGAATGTATGTTGTCCAATTTTGACACATCACATCACTGTGGTACTAAGTAACCAGTGCCTGAGAAATGATTAACTGTTGACCCTCAACCAAAAAAGGGAGAGGCCTCTATTTGGTGGAATACAGATAAAACAGGCCATATCTTGCTGCTATCGGTGCTTGCTAACAAGATAATTAATGAGAGGATACAGCATCCTGTAGACGCTGGCACCATCCATCTTGACTGTCAGGGAGTTGGACAGAAGTTAGTTGGAGACTGATTGATGATTGAGCCCCCGAGGGAAGGGGCTGAGCAGTTGGGGTCTGACCACGACAGCTAACGTGTATGGAAGCCACTACGTGGCCCGGCCAGCCAGGCCCAGCTCCAGGCCTGGAGAAAAAGCTGCACTTAGCATTTCAAATGAAGCCAGGAAGCCAAGAGTCAGGAGGTCCTCATACATCTTGATGCTCCCCTGATTGATAAGGTGTGAATTTAATACACCAAATGGCTGTCTTTTACAACTGCTCCAGAGCTTAATTATGCAAATGACAGATGTGCGCCGAATCCACAGGAGACCCAAATGGACCTAAATCACTCAAGATTGAAATAAATTGGTGATGGATGCGAGCTCGTCCTGTCACTGCCAGTGTCTGCTTCCTATGAATAGTAGCATTCTTCCACAGCCCAGGGCTTTTCCTCCTTGTTGTCTTGGCCTGGCAGGTAGCAATCAGACACACAGATGTGGTATTCTCTGCTCAGGATGTTACTACTAATACAGTTGGCAGTGTCCTAAAATTGATCACTTGGGAGGACATGAACTTTGGAGAAACCAAAATGTTTAGATTGATCATTTAATTCATATATCACGAAGAAAATCCAAACATTATATGGTTCCAAATGTGAGGATTTGCTGCTTTTCTCTGTTTTACACCATTGTAAATGGAATATGTTTGGGTTTTGGACTGTTGGTCGGACAAAACAAGACATTTGAAGATGTCAGCGTGGGTAATGGGTGATGGGTATTTTTACTTATTTTCTGACATTTCAGACTAAACAATTAGAAAAATAATAATTGTAGGTCTAACTATTTTTTAACATGATTTTCATTATATAAACTATTTTCTTTAGGTATTGATGAATAGTTTGGTCTATAAAATGTCAGCAAACTGAAAAATGCCTCAAAATTGTTGAAGATGAATTTTCTGTTGGACAATTCATCGATTATTTAAATAATAGGTTTCAGCTCTAAATACATTTATATTTGAGTTTTAGTTGGATGTCCAGGATTATTAGTTTTCATTATGGATTACATATCTCTGATTTTGATGTTCAGTACATTCCAAGAGTTACTGTATTTTGTGATCAAGCATAATCATTCACTTTCTTGATGCACTCACTGTCCTAAAGGTTGCTTTAACTGTCTCTACCTTAGCACTGATGTCCCACATTAGAGGATTTTCAATATCGCCCCAAAAATAGGTTCTCTGTGCTCTATATGCTATATGTAGGTGGACAAAACAAAGAAATGGTGATTTCATAGTACGTTTCTGCAGCAGAGGGAACAATGGTTGGTCACATTATTTAAAGGCCAGTTTCAGAGTTGCTCTACTGAGAACAGATGTAGACTTGTCTTCATGACCAGAAGATATTACTGTATTCTTGTGCAGTTCTTTTGCTCTATCTAATTCCTTCTCATTAGCAGAGACTAAACCACAGTTACTTCCTCGGAGGATGAAGAGAAGACAAAATGTTTGAAATCGTGATTTGGCAAGCTGTAATAAAGAGTATTTATTTTACTTCCACAACCAGTGCCCCCTTTTTAAATATACTCTTCCAAATGAGAAGTAAAAGCAAGAAGACGTTGTTGCTTGAGCTGGTGCCAGCAGCACTTTCTGTGGGATCCGGCTGCCCTGTCAACACGTCAAATTAAATACAAATGCCTCATTTTACATGCGCAAAAACTTTCACTGGGAGGCTCATTCACAAAGTCGTTTGGCTTGGTAAATATTTGTCTCAAAGTTACTTTCATATAGGCTGCACCAACTCATATACTGTAACAAAGGCAAAGGAAAACCAAAGGGCTGTCGTGACTGATGATTTGCTCCAGCTGGTTTTCAGGTTCATAGATATATCACTGAGGTAAAGATGGGTCTAAAACACACAATCTAAGCACAGAGAACTGAGCTTAAAGAAGGACACGGGGCTGCCAGTCTCTGGTCACTGGTAATGGGTTTGTCTCTCACCTCTGCTGATAAGCTACAGCTGCTGACTCATGCATATATGAATATCAAGCAGCTGATGGAAATGCTCAGTCCACTCAACTGTTGTAGGCGCACAAACCTTGTTCAGAAAACACTATTAGGAGCATCAAAAACAAATCTCAAGGGGATATTTTCCAAATACTAGTAACCTTATGGTTATTTGCTCTTAGCTCTTGAACCCTAGGCTGTTTTAGCTCAGTTTCCACTTTCTTTATTTGCAGGCTTATGGCATAGTCAGTACGTAACCAGACATGCCATATATTATTATTTTCAGATCATTTAGTCTATTCAGACACAACACCAGATCAGAGATACTGATATTTTTGGTTAGAGTACTTTGAGCTAATTCCAGGGGTATGTGCATGTGCGTTATGGTTTGACTGAGTTATGACTCTGAGAAGAAAGGGTGTGATTTTAGATGCAAATTGTGCCAACCAGCTCTTTAATGCTATTTCAAGTCAGCAAGAAAAAACTGGGGAGTGATGACTTATCAGTATCCAGGACTTGGAATTTGACTTGCCAGTCCAAATTTGAAACCCTACGTTGCACCACATGAATAGACAGAATCCAAGTAAACAGTCCTCATTCTCACACAAACAAAGGCATGTGGAAAGCCGTACTGGTAAGAGACATTGTTAACCCCCCAAAAAGGGAGACCTCTGCAACTTGCGTCAGATAGCATTATTTTCAAGGTGACACTGGGGTCCGCATTTGGCCATGCATGAGGTCAGTGAATATTAACTTCATTTACACATGGCTGCAGACCAGCGCAGCGCCACAATGGAGGCCTGCCTGTTGTGTTTAGTAACATGAGCGCCCCGGCTGACAGGACACTGTCAAGACGGAAGATGGATGATCGCAGCAGTTGACCCCTGATCGCCAGAAGAGTCACCTCTCCAACCCCCCTCTCCCTGCATGACAAAACAGCCCTCCCCGTGGTGCAGCGGCTCTCATCTCCACTTGCACTAACAGGTTCAGACATCTCCATCGATCCCTGCTTCCATACCTCTTGTAATTCTAAGCTTTTGCCCTTTTTAGCTATCCAAACTGTGGCACAGATGTCATTTTTGTAATTGCTTGCCTGCTGACTGCTTGAGAGGGATGTGATCAGACAGGCAAACTCTATGTCAGAAGACAATGTCTTTGGTGTTCTGTGTTGTGTCCCTGTGGCATGAGGGTGAAAGTGATATGTGACTAGGCCTGGGGTCTCGCCACCATAAGAGGTAGCGGAAAGAGCCCTGTTGTCAGTGGAGCTGCTCCTCTGGGAGGCATCAGACCACTGGCTCTGTACTTCAATCTTCCTTTAAGAGGAGAATCAATAACTTATTACATAACTTCACACTTTTTCCCACTTACACCCAGGGCAGAGGAAGCAGAACTTAAAATGTGCTTAGGATGGTTCTGTTGCAGGAAATTCAGTTTCTTCCAGAGTTGTGTTTAAATGAAGACAGCTTGGCAAAAGAGAAGGTAACCAATTTTTACATAACCTGAGTGGGAGAATAAACAACTTTAGGACTCATCTAATGATTATTTTAATTAATCTGCCAGTGAATTTCTAGACTATTTGTTAATTGTTTGGTCCTAAAAATGTCAGAAAACAGCAAAAAAACAAATGCACATTACAAGTTCCCAGAGCATAATGACAATGGTTCATTCTCTGTCTAGCTATCTAGAATATCCTCGTATTTTTAATTTTTATTTGGATGAACCGACTGTTTAAGAGCAGTCTACATCTGCACAAGCACTTGTGGGCATCCAAGCCGGTGTATTTGTGTGTCAGGGGAGGCCACGGGGGCCTGGCCACAGCAGTGATGTGCAGCTAGTTTAACATTGTTTCATTCCTTTCTGTCACAGCTCTGGGACCCGGGGGGGATGGTCGGGAAGGTTGGTAGGCACAATTCAGAGATAATGCTCACTTGCTGACTGGGGACATTTTCAGTGCCGATTTCGCTTGGGCTGCAGGGGGTTTTGGATCGGGTCAGACCTTTGGACCCTGTGCTTTCATCCCCAGAATGCAGAGTCCTTCCGTTATATGTGGTGTCTTTTAGCACAGCTCTCTTTTAGAGCTGACCACCTCATCCATTAAAGGTAGCCGCCTGGCTGGCCTTAAGGGCCCTTTCTCTTGTTTCCATGTGAGTTAAATGAACTAAACAAAAGACGATTAGGTAGGGACATTTTCCATGTCACTGAGAATCCATTTCAAAAAGCTCACTCATCACTGCATGATAGCTTAAAGAAGCAGAGACCTCTTAGGAGGACTGTGCGCAGACTAGAGATGCAGCTCCTGTTTAGGTGGATTGAGAGCCTGCAAATTCACTGATGTAATAAAATGTAAAAGATGTAAATTTATCTTAAAATGCCCTTCATTTTCCACCTCTAAATCCATGCAGTAAATCAGCAGGAGTGCTGCAAAAGAAAACAGGTGTTCAAGTTGTTGCAGCGACTCTAATGAAACTGAAGCAGTTGTCTTTAGTGAGTTCATATTACTTTCTCCTTTACATTTCACTCAAAACCTTTGTAGATGCATGGTCTCGGATTCATAGTCTTAGATTTATCCTGGAAATTAAGGTTTAAAGGATAAAATTGCCTGTCTCTCAGTACTTTCTGACTTTGCTAAGTCTGTGGCACTCAAGCCCCAAGCCCATTGGTTCCTACTAACACAACCACTAATACACATTTGTTGGAGTATTTAAAACAGCAGGACGGTGTATGAGGGATTGACTTAAAAATAAAAGATGGTTTTGGTCTTTCATGGGATTTGTTGACAATAAGAAAAATATAGATAATAATCAGCCTTATTCTTTATAGGGTCGGTTCACCCCAATTACAAAAAACTTTTTTCACTTCCCTCTAGAGGTATCTAATCATGCAGATGGTTTTGTTTTTTGTTGAAGTGTCTGTGTCTAAGATTTCTGCCTATAGCCCAATAAAATGGAGATGAATTAATGATTCGCAGTGCTCAGAGCATTGAAAAGGGACATTTAAAAACTTCAATAGCAACATCTCTTTCTAGAAACACTGTCCTGGTTATTCTGGATAGGCCTAATCCACACAAAATCTTGTCAACAGTTTTATAGGGACTATTTCCCCTCCGCTGTGGACGCAGATGTCAAATACCACGAGAGGCAAGTGAGAAAATACTGTATGTCCAAACTGTCCGACTTTTTGGTCAAACTTCGTGGACTGGCTGTAGCATTACTTTTAGCACCACAGCAGGAGCATTAGCTTAAATTTTAGTATAACTTAATCAGTGTCTGGCTTTGATCTTTGCTGTGAACAACCAAGCAGGCACTTCCTTTGGGTGTTCTCTGCTCAGAGGGCAAAGCTGTATGCCCTCCAACACAATATAAGGGAATGCTAATCTTCTCTTTGTTTCTCATGGAAAGCTACTTATCTCCCGCTAAGCACAGGTACCTCGGATGAATGGGTCGGTTGTCTGTATGTGTGGAGTGCAGCAGCAGCCAGACAGAGCCATTCCAAGTATGTGTGGGGTGAAGGGAGGATCCAGCACAAAATTACATCAGATTATTTAACTGTTTAAACTTAGTTTCAGCTGCTCCTTTTAGTCTGACTTCTTTTTTGGCTCTATTGTAGCCATGTCCTAGGTTCCCTCCTTCTTCCAAAGCGGGAGGTGTTCGAAAATGAGCTTGTTTGGAAGGGGTTTGACATTGAAACTCTATCTCCGTGAAGAGATTTTCAGCACGGCCTCAGTTCTTTTCCTTTCTTTTGTGTGATCTGCCACTGTTTCCCGGAGCTGGATAGGCGCCTCACCTCTCATAGGTGGGAGATTAACATGTCTGCTGGCGAAAACCAGCTGCAGAGCATCTCTTTCTTTATTGAAAGAAGAAAAAAAAAAGATTTAGAGCAGTGCAACGGGCTCGGAGGAAAAAGGAAAAAAATTTGAAAACATCTGCTGCTTCCTTTGTTGCTCCTGCGATCAGACTAAAAAACAAAACATATTTGAATATGAAAAATTTAAGGTATGAACCACAAAAAAATCTTAAGCATAATATTAGAATACTTTGAATACCGTTTAGATTATGCAAAGCTATAAACAAAAAGTTAGCAAGCACTGCAGTGTTGTGTAAGTTCACACTTCACAAGAGCTAGCTCAAAGTTCAGTTCACACAGATCAAAATGAACTAGTTCATGGTCAAAATGCTGTGAGGTTGACTTGGGTGGAGGAACTTTGCGGCTGTTTGCTTGTCTGATCATCAGTCGCTCGCAGAAATTTCCCAAGACTGGTTGGATGCTTCAGATCGATGTCGTTTCAAAAATCTGTGACCCAAAATACCGGCATGCTGGGTGCCGTGAAACACAGTGCACTAGTTGCAAACCGATATCTTCAGTTCACCGTTCACCAAAAACATGAGCACGTTCAATGAACGGTGCTCTTTGAGCACGTTCATGCACAACACTGGCAGTAAGCTTAATAAATAACTCATGTCTTCCTTCGAGGTGCACTTGATTTCTCTAAAACCTTTGCAGCTACACCTCACCTGCAAGATGAGATCAATTGAGCTGTCCTTTTGGCTTTTAAAGTAGAAGAAATACACTCGGCTAGGATTTTTCTCAGGTCTGACAGCCTCTGTTGCTCTGAAGTTACTCACGAGATGAAGCCTATTGCCTCTTACATTGCAGGAGAGAACACCACAGGCTTAAGTCCATAAAAGAGATGCAGCCATAGTTCAGCATGCATAAAATGCCAGTAAGCAGAGCCTAATGAATGTCCACACCGAGGCCTACTATTTATTGAGGCAAAGAACATACGTCACATTTAATCAGAGCAACACACATAGGCCCCAGGCTACATTAATGCATAAGAAATAAGCTCTGTGTGAGCTATTGACATCCTTCTCTATTGTCGTAACGCACGGTCATGGTCCTAATCGCATGCCCTGAAAGTAAAACTGAAAAACATAAAGCAGGAGTTGGGTTTTTATATAGCATTTCATGGTTGTCTGAACATCCAGCTAGACACAGGGTATTTTGAAATAGCTGATGGAGAATGTTTATGGCAGTATTAACAACGGATTGCAGTGTAACAGAAGCGATCAGACAAGTTTGAGGGAGAAAATGCCTTTGTTTTTCACAGGTAGCGCTAGGTATCATAAATATTTCTTTTGGCACCAACGGAAATGTGTCTGTAGCACAGGGTATTGCAAAATTGCCTAAATTTGTCTAATTTAGACAAACTAGGCAAATTTCTTGTATGACTGCTTGTGTTTAGACAACAAAAAATGAGCTGCCAGGCCCCTATTAACCCCCAGTTCCTCCCACTCTCTGGGACTCTATGTCTGTTCCTATGCTAGAAAAAGACTACCTGGCCACAGATTTAATGTGTGAAAACTTAATTAAACACATTAATTTAGGAAGTCTTGAAACTACATTTTGAGACAGGACCCTTTTCAAGTCAGGGCCTCAAGAAGAAAACCCCACTTTAGGCTCCATGTCACTGTTGTGATTTATTGGTGCATGTTCCCAAATTAGTACAAACTATTTGACACACAACAAAGCTGGAGCTTTTCTGGCCCCTGGAGTTTTGGGGGCCCAGGGCAGTTGCCCGCTCTGCAATGTTGGTAATCCAGCCTTACATCTGAGAAGCTTTGCTTTTGTTAAATGAAAAGAAGAAAGATTTGTACAAAAATATCTGGGATAAGATATTCTAAAGTCAAGGTTCACCAACCAGCTTTTTGTCCGCAGCGTTTGACTGCATCCCATGGCCCTCTTCAGTAAATGGAAATTGGTCAGCTGGAGAGAAATAGCGTAACGCAGTAAGGCATTGCAAAACCAGTAGAATTTTTACCAAAACTCTGTAATCTCTCTCTAATCGGCACCAGAATATGGAAAAAACACAGCTATAAGAACATTTCAATGAACACCCAGCCCTGTTCAGAGGTATGCACAGAGGCAGACACAGCACTGAATGTCAGAATCATGCAGACAAATGGAAAGACACTGGGAGGAAACATACTCTTACAAACCACAGGCGACAGGCTCCCCATCGAACCAGGCCTGTGTTTAGAGTTGATATTTATAAAGACATTTCCCTATCGGAGAGGAAGCGGCCATGGCGAGAGTTTTACGGAAAGCAATGGTGTTTTATTGAAATAAGAAAATAAACTGTTTCCTTTATCACGCTTGACCCGTTCCACCTGGCATTCATCAGCGGTGAGGCCTGCATGTTGGTCCTGTCGGCTGCTCTCCTCCCTCTGCCTCTTTTATCACTCTAATGGGGTGCTATCTCCAGGCTGCTCTCTCCGGGTCTCCACAGCCCCGCTCGGCTCCCTTCAGCGCGCATTCTTTCCACATCCATCCTGACACAGGGGCGGATTTAACACATAATCAGACCGGACGGGAGGGCAGCTGGAGAAGGGGGGAGGCCCAGCCCTGACAGGACTCATCATGCTAGGACCATGGAGACAGAAAGGCCCACACTTTGGCTCTGGTAGTCTGCAAAAAAACAGAGGGACTCTCCCACATTCCCACACTGCAGCTCACTTTGAGCCCCGTCCGCAGCAATATTGAGACAGATGGGGAGAAACGAATTATCCCAGCTGCCCTGCGTGGACCAACTACAGTTCTCCATGCTCAGTAGTAGTAAGGATTGGAACCTTGTTTGGATTTGTGGTTTTGTAAGCAAGCAAGGAAAGCTCAGTTTCCAGTTAGAGGTTTTCAATACCAGCACCAATACAATACCTGAGATTCAATACCAATACCAAAATAATATTTCTTTGATACTTTACTTTCTGATACCGAGAGTTCAAATGATACTTTTCACATCTGCATAGCCACAAGGGTTCGAAAGCATACATTTATCATCTGGCTGTGGCGAAGGTCCGTGTCAATGTCTTTGCAGACATCCGCATACAGCCCAAAATATATAACCACATGGATGGACTGGACACATGGATCATACACGCCGACTGCACGTCTGTGAAAACATCTGCCTACACTCATTGTAATATAAACCGAACCTGACTTGGTCAGAATCTGACTATAAATCTGACCGAGCATGCTTGGTCTGGTTCGGTCAGATTCAACATTTGACGGTTTTTCATAGTTGGTCCTATGTAGACATTTCAGTCTGTACCTTTAAAAAGTATTGAGATTCAATACTCAGTCCTAGAATAAACTAGAAAACTACACAGAAAACAACAAGGGCATATTTGGAATTCCATCTGTCAGCAAAGACACAAGATTAAGATGACTTTTGGTCGCAACAGGGATAGTAACGTTGATTTGTGGATTAAAAGCAAGCAAGGAAGTTTGTTTTCCAGTTTCTAGGCAATACTAGAAAATGTTATGATAGCAGTGCCACTATGATACATTCATTTTGGAGCCACTATGATATCGGATTTTCTTTGCCACTAAACCCCAAGAGTGTCATGACACTGCTAAAGCGGGAGAGAAATTGGATGTAATTCAGGAATGTCAAGAAGCTCAGCTCAGAGGAAAAAGAAATAAACCAAGATCTTACTTGAATACAGAAATCCGTTTTCCCCCTTTTTTTGTGTATGCGTGTCTGCGTAAGATAAGGAGACTTTGTTTTATTCTCTGGGCCAGTGTGTGCTGTGATTGAGACACTATAGTCACAGGAGCGTTTGATTATCTCTATCCCACTACTCTGAGGACCTCTCGTTTCTCAGGCTCCTCTTCCTCTTTCTGTATAAAATTGCTGACTGCAGCTTGTCCCCCCACACATCACTGAATTAAAGTGTTTGACCACTGGAAGGGAAATTACAGATGCTGGCTCTGTAGCCTGCTGAGGAGCGGGCTGGAATGTAAGACTTGCATATATTTTTCCTTTCTGCTTAACCTCAACCCGCTTCTCTAAGGACTAACTAATTTCTCAGTGTTGTAAATAAGCCAGCTGTTGTGTCTGCCGCTGAGCTTTTTTAACGGACTCGTGTCAACAAGCACAAGCCATTAGTTGGCTTTTATCTGTGCCACAAGACCAGACTCGTTGAAATGGGCCCTTTTTTCAAGGAGTCGCTCTTATACACTTCATCCTTACAAATGTAATTATACGTTGGACTGTACGTGCTCTTGTCAAAGTCAGTGCAAGTAATAAAGAGTCTGGGGTTTTTTACAAGGTTTTAATATGTTTGTGTGTCAGTGTTTGCCAGCAAGGTGTCAGTTAAGAAGGCTACTTGGTGAGCAGACTTGGTGTAATTGCTTCGTAGATATTTCCACTCAGAAGGAAAGTGTCGCTGCAGGGACAGCCGATAAAAGAACTTCTCACTCACTATCATCCCATCTTGGTGTCTCAAACTAAGAGCGTCTCTTCAGCATCTGGTGCCAGAAACGGAAACTCGCCAGCAGCGAGTCAGTGTGCACTGCGCTGCTGCTGCCGCTGCTGGGACAGGAATGCTGGGCCGGGACGGCTGTGTTTGTACTTGTCACTCAATGCGCTGCCAGTGGTGGGTAGAGCTGCAGAAACACTTAGTTGCCTGTGTCATGCAGGCATTCGATTTTTAAGGGCCTCATTTGCCGCCTTGTTGCTTCTGTAAATATTTCCGGGTGCCAAACCCGGTCTGATGCACTGATAAACACATGGGCTTTTGCTGAAAAAAAGCATAGAAAATGAACTGTGTTTTGCTCGTGAGCTTGAGTTAAAGGGCAAGTCCAGTTTATTAAAACAGGGGTCTTATTCACAGTTTCGGCTGGTACCCTGAGCTTGGGTATTGGGATCCGACCGGGTGAAAAAGCATAACCATACATACGACATAACCAATAGAAATACTGTGAAAGCTATTAAAACAGAGTGAAGTTATAGTAATAAAGTTGAGTTATTCAGTAAAATTCTCCCGGCTTTGTACTTATCTTAATCTGGGATATGGATCCTCTTGTCTGCTGGAGTGGTGGTCGCGGTGGGAGATAGCCTCGGTTCCTGCCGGGCTTTCCCCCTCCGCACACCTGCCACCCAGCACATGAGCTCTCCGAAACCCAAAGGCAAACAGACACACTGGCTTGTCAGAATGTTTAAACAGCCCGACATGGTGGGAGAAAGCATCGTCTTAAGCCTGATCTAGCTAATTTTTAGCCTGCTGTAGAAAGGCCTTCAGTGTCATTATCAACATCCATGGGGGGAGTGTTTACACTGCGTATCAGATACTGCAGCTAAATATGGTTTCCTTTGCTGTTTGTCAAATGTTATCACTTATCAGAACTGTAAATACAGAAAAAAGCAGCTAAATTTGATTTGAGTTAGCACTGACTAGACTCTGTGTATATGTCTCACCTGGTCAGCATTCAAGACCCACCGCTCGCAGCCTCCTCGTGGCTCTGTTTTCAATTACCGGCTCAAAAAGGTAAAGAAAGATTAGAGATAAAATCATGTCTTTTTTTTCCTCTTGAAAAAAAGGTCTTGTTTCACGAGGCTGTGGCAGTGTGATAAATGGAGAATGAAAGGGCTTTCGTGTAGCTGAAATGGCGATACCCTAAGCCCCGGTCTCCTCTTCATGCCACTCTGGAAGTGTTAAAGCAAGAAAACTCGGATGCCTCTATCCTTATTCTGGACCTTTCACAGGAGGTGACCAAAATCTGTAAGGGGGGGTATGAAAATCATTGCTCATTTCCCCCAGTGGCTCATATAAAAATACATTTTTGGTGTAATTTGATAGCTGGTCTTTGACAGAAGTATTGATTTCTTGCAGATCATGTGGCCTAGATAGCAGTTTTTCACCAGGCTTAGCTCTGTTTTGCACGCACAGCCGGTCACTGTGGATTAGTTGACACAGTTGATTATTTAGACATTAACTCGACAAATGCATGTGATTCACAGTGAGGTTGCTATGAATCACTGTTTTCCATGTACATTCTGCCTTTGTCATTAATTGCTTTCATGGTTCTTCTGGGACCTGAGAATCATTTGCAACTTTTGAGAAATGGTGGGTGGGTGAATTATTTGGTTTGAGTGGAATTCTTAAATCAAAATCTCACCACACAGGCAATGATGAGTCTTTTTTGATTAGTCATATCAGTCTTAGGTTTGTTTACTGTCTTGGTCAAAGGTCCAGTGTTGAAATGATCCGTGTGCTTGTGCTTGATGTGTATGCTAATCTCTCTGCTCTACTGAAGAATGTTTCCTCTCAGAGATAGGACTTGTTATAAACAAGTCGGACCTCTTTATCTACCTGAGGATTCATCAGAATAAAAATAGCCTTGTTGTTTTGCTGTGGAAATGAGAGGTTGTAGTTTATCCATGAGCGAATTCAATGTGAGGTTTGCGATACCGTTTCATGGCTCAGCCTGCTTTATGAAGCCTGAGGGGGCAGGTTGATTCAAATACTGGCTGCTTCAAGGTGTGAACACAATGGTGTGTTCTGTCATGCCCTCTTCATGATGGGAATACAGGTGTGAAGCGAAGACTCATTCAGACTGTGTTTGCACAGGACTAATATTACCTCGAGACATTCAGAGATTTGTAATGACTGCTGAGATCATCAGTGAAGAAAATCCTGTGTGAACCTGGTTTAGCTGGGGTTTACTAAATAAAAATTGCTGTGAAAATTCAAGGTATCTATTGAGTTTTTGGTTAAGGGTAGGAATAATTAGATTTTTCTTTTGGTACCAGCATGGCCTTATTAACCCATTAGGGGGCCCAGAGGCAAAAACTAGTTGCGGACCCCCACGGTTTATTGTTCGAGCTCATCTATTGGCTGACTATCGCAGATATAGCAGTATTGGTGTATGTGTCGGCTGACAACTAACAAGACATTGCAGTACAGAAATGCCAAATATATGTTTGATTTAATTTAGAAACAGTGACACAATTACATAGTTTGTCCCCCAAAGAGCACTGACAAGTTTATTTTTCAACTGTTAAATGTGCCACTTAGGACATATCATGGTCACAATTCTTTGATAACTAAATTTAAGGGATCCTTATCAAGTGTTAATGTTAAAAAAATGAATGTCTGCAGATTTTAAAGTTTTCAGATTTTTTAAACTTTAAAATATTGATATTGGTATCAGTTTAAAAATTTACATTTTGAGCTGTCCTCGCCACCAGAGGACCCCGTTTTATGTAAACTGCAGTGAACATTTTCCTCTGACAAAAAGAAAGACAACAACTACTGCTGTATTGTACAGCTGGGCAATATGAGGATATTTACGAAATGACAACAGAAATAAGACACAATTCATGGGATCCTTATAAAAAATGTCAAGCCTAAGAATCTAATTAAGTGTTTGGTGCGGTTCACTATTTTTTTTTTTTGGGGGGGGGGGGGGCTGTTCTCTAAACTTTGCCTTTTTAGTAAAATTCACTCTTTGGTGGAACTGTTCACAACTCATTTTCAAAACTGAATTGTAAAATAGAACACTACACTCCACCTTTTTTTCATATTAGCAAATTTCATTATGTAGAAATTTGGGGGTAACTCATAAATTACATGAGATCCCCACATAACACTGTCTGTGTAATCTAGGTTTATAACTTTGCTTTTTTGTCTTTGTCCTCCTCTCTTTGCCTTGGCCTCATTCTTTTTTTTCCCCTTCCCTCTGCAGCGTGCGGTCGTGGTTTCTACAAGTCTTCCTCCCAGGACCTTCAGTGCTCTCGTTGTCCGGCGCACAGCTTCAACGACCGTGAGGGCTCCTGGCGCTGCGACTGCGAGGACGGCTACTACCGAGCACTCTCTGACCCTCCGTCTGTGGCCTGCACAAGTAAGTCTGCCATGGCGTTGCTAGGTAAACACAGCGCAGATCACTTGCCAGGATCTGAATTTAAACAGCCACACATGCGAGGGAAAAAACACACTCCGGAACCCACAGCAGACCTGTTCAGTCAGTCTTCAGTGGTCTCATGAAAGCCCAGATGTGTTCCATAGCAGTTCCTCTGCCTCCCAGTATGTCATTATAATTATGTTTGCAGGCTTGCATGTCTGTTTTCTGTCTTAGCTGGTTGCTAATGATGAGAGGAGCAATTTGCCATTTCCCGTCTGAAAGATTGCAATTACAGTCAGCAGCGGCAGCCCAGACTGCACCCTGCATCTTCATTTGTCCTGGCCAGTTATGTGACAGCCATTGATGGCTTATTTACACAGTCTGGGGGATTCAGGCTGATGGGTGGGGCTAATTTGCTTCCAAATCCAAACATGTTAATTTCAAGGTGCTGCTGTATGTTTTTGGTTTTTTTTACGTTGCCTTCAGCTACTGTGCAGGGGGAGTGGCACACCCCAGCGGGGGCAATGTTAGCACTCTGCTTTATCTCTGGTGGTAAACAGCACCCCTAATCATAATATCTGCACCATATCTGTGTGCCTTCATTCTACTGATAATGTATCACACAACTCCTTGATAGGCCCACAGGCTGATGGCTGCTAGATACACACCTCTGTCATTCTTTTGACAAATGAGAATGAGAGCAGATAAATTAACATTTCAGATTGTGGTAATTAGTTTTATACCATTATCTGTTTATTCAAATCAACAAAAACAGATATGCATATGTTGGAAAATCAGCATGCCTGGTTCACATCCTGAGCAGTGCCACTTTTTCCCTGAACACCCAAAGTAGGCCAAGTCAGAATCTTTAATGTGTGTGTGTGTGTGTGTGTGTGTGTGTGTGTGTGCCTGATTGGAGTTTGGACTTAATGTTATACATATATGAAAAATGATTCTTTGTCATTTATGGGTGTCTGTTAATAGTTATTGTGTATATGTGTGTGTATATATATATATATATATATATATATATATATATATATAATAAAATGTACAATGGAAATGAAGGAGCTACACAGTAGTTAAAAAAAAAGTGGAACATGGTGAGACATCTGTGGCTACAGCACCATTACACTGTAATGTGTAAAGTGAATCACTAACATGTGAGACACACCCTTTCCTTTGGTTTTCTTAAAATAGCTTGAAGGCATCATTATGCCTTGTCATTAAAAGTCTTTTTGTAAAAGGCAACATAAAATATACAAATGAAAAGTTGAGTTAAGAAATAAAATACACTCTTGATCAATCCAATTCACTCAGGGGTTTTGCTGCTACAGCCTTACTTGGTCTGGTATATTCAGTATAGCTTATTTTGGCTAATGCTAGCAAACTTTAGAGAGATTTTGTATTGCAGTGTAACTGACATTACTGAGTCATTTTGCTAACTTTTCTCTACTTGTGCTACCGTTACACTACATTTAACATGTCACAAATTAACATTTCAATGGTTTTATCTCACAAGTAAAACAAGAAGTAAACATACCGTACCTCAACAGCAGACATTTTTGTTTCCTTTTGCT
The DNA here is from genome assembly GCF_020085105.1 of Siniperca chuatsi. NCBI lineage: Eukaryota > Metazoa > Chordata > Actinopteri > Centrarchiformes > Sinipercidae > Siniperca > Siniperca chuatsi. The sequence continues at coordinate 3,654,591 of NC_058057.1, forward strand.
CCGAGTCAGGCCTCCTAATGATGATGTTTTTAAAGCAACTGACTCTTGGAAAATGAAGTGGCATTAGCCCATAATTGTCACATGTAACTACAGTGGCTGCTTTTGAGCAAAAGTTACATAATCTTGCTTTAGATGAGGAGGTACACAATGTAGCTTGTAATAGTTTCAAACAGGTAAGAATGCCAAAATTCTACATTTTCAAATCGCAGGATTTGAAAATGATAGTGTCTTAGTGAATGAAATTAGTGAGCTCACTTTGAACATATTAAAGTTCTTTACAGGGCTCAGAATTGTCTGTTTAACTCCATTCCCATCACAGTCTGACACAGACAAGGACATAACTCAAGCAAAGCAAATTTGAGGCCGGCCAATGACCACAAACCACCAATCTCTCTATGTAGCACAGAGGCAACCATACAGATCCTGTTCTAAAAGACAGGTCCATTACTCACTTCTTGAACCTTCCTAATCGGATGTTAACGCTTCACTCTAACATCTCCCACTGATCAAGGGCAGGACTCACATGCAGTGGTAAGAACAGGAGAAAGTTCCCACTTCTTGCAGTGTCCTCTGGCTGTTCCCTTCTGGGTAATCACCTTGGCCAAGTAGCGCAGTAATTACTGAAGTTGCCTAATGCACTCTTTCCATTATTCATTTTCATTAACTTCGAGTCCACACTTGATGACCCCATACCATTATATGTAAATATGTATTTTTAACTTGAATGAATAGCTTCGCCCTCCTCCTCATTCACCCAGTACAATTTTTGCACGGCTTTCTGTTCGTGCATTTCCTCATTCATCCCTGGATTAAGTCAGTGTGTCCAACAGTCACTGTGATTTTCTTTTTTCAAGCCTTATCCAGACCAGGAGTGAATAGTAATTGAAAATGAATTTGCACTGCCTGAACAAATAGCTTGATTGACAGATTTTTTAAAATAGGGGTTTGTAAAGCTACCATATCGTAGGCCTTAGCAAAACAGTGAGATGGATCTCTGGCACACAGAGATTAAGAATGTGTCTATGAGGATTTGAGAGAAAATTAGATGAAGTTGTAATGTGGGGACATGAAAAGCCAAATCAATGCTGAATAAAGATGAGGGAAGAAGTTTCAGAAACATAGCTCTAAATACATTGTTTCCCATGTGGTATGTGTTGAGAGGGGGCGGAAGGAAGAAATACTTTTGTTTGTTGAATGTTTGTCCACGGCATTCAAATGAGAAAAGAAAATAAGATGTACGGGGACGACCGTGGGGAGGCATTTTCTCCAGAAGCAACGCACTGACTGGAGTTGTTGACAGGTCGGTGAGTGGGCATCAATCACGCAACAGCTGTGAGCAGTGCTGGTGCAAGCTAGGGGCTGAAAAGGGCAGTTGTGAGCAGTTGTCTCCTCCTCCCAGCTCCCACCAACCCCCCCTTAAAAATGTGCCACCTCAACAAGTTGACATCCGTCATGGGGTAAATCCTGCCTGGAGTTGCTCTGGGACTGTGAAAGGGCTGCAGAATGTAACGGCTCGTGTTGCTACCAGATATCAGAACCAGTGTTAAGCTCTATCTATACATTTATACTACATCTTCTTTTTCATTCTCCTGTCAGAATGAAGCTCAGGCCCGCATTAACTTAAACGGGTATTCAAGTTTAATCCCCCTGTATCTTATTTTTGTAGTTTCGGGCATCATACTACACTTCCATTGTTGCGCAGTTTTTCCTTTCAAATGGGATTATTATTGACATTTTCGGGTGCATGCACTTTCGGTTTAGATAATTCTGCTAAACTGTTGCTGTGTTTACAACCTGTCTGGTAGTGTGACTGCTCGAGTTATTTGCCCCGTCAGACCTTGCTGTAGCAGTTTAGCCATGTTCACAGATTTCAGCAAATACTTTCAGGGTTGGATGAACCAACGAGGCGGCCTTGGGGCACAAATTAGCTGTGGGCCCCCTTTTTTGGTTATATTTTGATTGAAAGGAACTTAATTTAAGAAAATGCACTATAAAAGCATTTTATCAACTAAAATTTTTAAGATGCAAATTCTAGATTTTTAGACACAAGGCCCTTTTACAATACAGAACCTCAAGAAACATGTAGGTGAAAATGCAGGAACAATGGTACAGGTTATAGTAACAAATATGGTATAGGTATAAATGTAGAAAGAATTCCCTTACAATTTAAGTTTATTTTGTGTTTTAGTGAACCAAAAAAAAAAAAAAAATGTAATTTATCAAATTACCACAATGTACTTGCTGCTCAAGTAATCTGGAGCCTTTGGGGACCTTAAGGGTCTGGGGCCTCTGGGCAGTTGCTCGCTTTGTTTAGTTGATGATTCATTCATCCCTCCATCCATTATTATAGAATCATTAGAAATAATACCTAAAACTACAAAAATAAGACTCAAGACCAAACCAAAACGATCCTTTCAGATCTATGCTGGGAAAGCACATGTCACCAAAATGACCAAATCTGAATGCCACACGATTATATGCTTTGATCCAGTAACTGGAAATAATTTTGATCAAAACATAAAGCCTCTTTGTCCCTGCCCTGGTCATGCACATGTACATTCAATGTAAATTGCTGCATGTTTGTTTGTCCACATACTTAGAAGAGGCCATACAACTAGAGATTGCAGCCAGTACACTCACAACAAGATTCATAAATACCAACACATATAAGGACATCGAAGAGTTTATATAAAGACATCACACTGACACTTTGACCAATCACAATGGCTTTGGTCATTGTTCTAAGACTGATTGTTTCACAGACATGACAAGACGTAACAAATATTGAATTCAGCGTGGTTCTGAAGTAGTTGGAGGCCCTTCAGCTAAAAAACTCTTCTTCGAGCTCTTCTCCTCTTCTGCATGGCTTCCCTCTTACAGGTTCTTCTGCTGCCACATCATTAGAGGCTAGGTCAAGGGGTCACAGCACACATTTGTAGAGTGAGGATTACCTCATGGGCGATTTGAATACCACTCACCCCTGCCTCCCCTCTCCCCACAGCTCCCCAATTAGAGCACAGCCAGCTAATAGGCGGTGGAGGGTTAAGGCAGCCCCAAACTCCTCTTAAGGCCGATAAGCGCTGGATTCTTCTCTCCTAAGCTTGGATTTACACAGTCTCACAACTCTGCACAGGGTGGAGATGGGCTTTGAAACATGACCTAAAAATGATCAGCTACTATACTATGTTTTCTATATGGTAGATTATTAGATGTAGTTGATGCTTCTGTGCAGCTGAAGAACATGTTTACACAGGGCAGTTTTATTACACAAAATCACAGGTTCTGCTTTAAAATCTGTTCAATGTTAGCATGCAAATGATGTAGCAGGAAACATAAGCTGTGCATGCACATATTCCATATTTATGCACAACAACAAAAATACCCAAACACACACACACACACACACACACACACACACACACACACACACCCATGCTTGGTCACAGTGGCAGTGTTGGAGGGAAGCTAGCAAGTGATTGAGATGTTTCAGGCTGTGGGGGCTCTGGCAGGCTAATCCGTGAAATGAAACTTGACTGGGAGGAGGGGTGAGAGGAGAGAACACGAAAAGATAACAGAGTGGGGGAGTGAGAGACAGAAAAACAGAGTAAAAAGAAGAGGGAGAGCGACAAGCCCCTGAGCTATAAGGATGAGCAGACAGACAGACAGTGGAGGGCTCAGGTTGTGGCGCAAATCTGTGCTGTAGGTGAAGTGGGGGCACAAGGGTTTCATATTCCAGAGTCCAGACAGAGCATATTCGGTGAAACAAAGTGACGCCAAGGCAGAAGAAGAAGAAAGAGAAGAAGTGTTCAGTATGCTTAGAAAAAACTGGGTCGTATGATCTGTCATCCAACCACGACTCGAGGGAAAAATGTGTATACCTTTTTATAAGTGGCCACACTGGGCAAAAGGCTTGCCTCCGTAGCCACCTTCCACTGCCTTTATCTCTCTCCAAGAATTCTCCAAGAACAAATCGTACACTTTCAGACAGTCTCTCCTCAAAAGCATTCATGGCATTGCACATGTGGCGTTGCACATATGAAACGGGACAAATGATAAAGAGAGCTTGAGAGAGAAGTTCAAAGGCTGCCTACTTTCACAACTCTGCACCCATTAGGTCGTCTGTTACGACTATCACTGTTAGACGATCCGACAAGCACTTCGTTTGAAGGATACTGAGGTCTTTAGAGGAAGAAAGGCAAAGCTTGCAGGGTAGTGTGCATCTGAAAAACAAGACAAAAGACAAAGGTCACACAGATCCAGGGTCAGTCTAATCTAATTTCCTTTTGCCTCTTGTTGCAGAGAAATCACCACTTTGATCTGTGGCACCTGGGACCAATGAGAGTGGCACGAGCAAAATGAGATGTTATCATTGCTTACTGTGGCCATGGAAATACTTGAATAAAAGACCCCTGAGGTTCAGGGTAGGAGGTGTGCAAGTGTGCGTGGGCGTCTTAGTGCGTATGTGCTGAGGCACACCTTCCCTTTGTCCGCAAGGAAGATTGCGAGCGCGGATCGAGTGTCAATGCCAAGGCTGAAGTCGAGTGCCGCTATCAGCATTCACTCATCTCCACTTCACCTGCCACAGGTGGCTTTTTCATCTTTCCAGTCCACAGTCTCTCTCCTATCTTACCCGATAATCATGAATATGGATGTCTCTGTTGAGCCCTCGGTTCTAATGGGTGGAGCAGGGAAAAACAACTAAGTGCTGTATTAATGAGCCTGAATATTGTGATAGCAGTTTTGACTCTATGCATATGCATGACCTGTTTTGTTAGTTAATGTGACAAATTTAATTAGTTGAGAGGTCCCTCCCCAAGATTCCCTCAAAGAATATTTCCTGAGAAAACAGAAAGGTTTAAATATCCCAGAGAACAAAATGAAGATGTTCTTAAAACATTCATCAACAAAGAATACAAGTCATATAATCTTTACTGCGTTAGGGGGAGTTTATTTATATCAACATCTGAGCCATAAAAGCCAACAGCCTGGAATTTGAAAGATGAAAGCAGCAATTTGTTATTCATTGTTTTACGAGATGAGCTAATCTCTTTGCCATTACCATTAGCACTTCTGATGTGGAGTTAGGTGTTATTGTATGTCAAGTGCAATTGTATGGCAGTTACAGGGAGGTGATAATCCAGGTTTGTTGCTAAATCCTGTGGGTGAGTCAGTCTTTTTTGGGAAGACATTAACTTTAAGTGTCCTGCTGTCTACATGATATACCTTTCCAAGGAAACCCAGTAAAGCCACTGTCTCCAGCTGGGATAGTTGTATATTTTTGGAGAACAAGAAGACTTAGAGAGTGACTCTCTGTGGCCTCTGATTCCCTGCAAAGCATTTGTCTGACCATGTAACCATGTCTCAATCATTCCCATAGCAGCTGCAGATTTTATGCTGTTAACAACTATGCAAACAAAGCCCTTAGTCCATTTGAATGAATCACCAGCTATGTTTGCATGCATGAGTACACTGTAAAAAGAAAAAGCATCAGGTTGTTTCAAAATTAAGTAAAAAGTAAAGTCAGAAAATAGCTGATGAACATAGTAGAGTGTTAGGCAGTGGGCGGAGGCCAAAACAGATCTGGCAGGAGAGTGTATACTGGACTTACATTCATCAGGTGGCACAAAACATAACTCCAAATTAAAGTTAATTTAGCATCGTATCTGCACCATGTCTACTGAATGCGGAACAGGCAATAGTTTACTACAGACAGCCATATCAACTTTTTTTTAGGTTGAAGTTTTGCCCCCAAGTGGGCCAAAAAAATAAAATGAAAGTAGCTTTGAAATTTTGATTTAACTGAACAAGTACTGACTCGTTTTTTAAAATTTGATTAGATTTAGTTTAACTGAATTTGAAAATATAAGTTAGAGACTTCAGAAACTTAGGTCAGCTAATAACTGACGATTTAGTTCAACTTACAAGAGTTGCTAGTAAGGCGTAATTTCTAGTAATCTTTTTTTTCTAGGTAAAGCAGCTTCCAGTCAGATCCCTAATTTGCCACCCTGCCTAATCATTACAGCTTTTGCTGTACCGCTAGCAGCTAAATTAAGTCAGGATCAGTGCTAAGGCATAAATATAAGATCTATGGTTGAAGTGCTTTGACACATGAAATAAAATGACATATAACAAAATAACAAAGAAGGCTTTCTGAAGAATTTTAAGCCAAATGCAATGCATGCTGGAATGCTAATAAGCTAACAGTCGTTTTCAACAACTTCATTTTATGAGTTAATTAAACAATCAGTCAGACAATTAGTCAACTCATCATTTTTAGTTGCAAGACAAGCAACTCATGATTGTATGTTTTGAAATGTTTTTGAATGTGATACCTAGACAATTTAAGTGGACCTGACTTTAAACTGAAAAAACCCACGGTAAAATCTTGTAATCAATTTAAATATGACATTTTACAGTGATGGAGCGATGAGAGGAAGTGGAAGTGAGGAGGTTAGATGGGTGTGCTGTCCCGGTAATGACAATTCATAAAAACAGTGACATAAAAACTGTGTTGCATGAACTCTGACTATGAAATTATTCTCCCTTTGAAACTCTGGGCTCCACTCACAGATTTCACAGTCTTCTACTGACCTTGGTGCCTGCCAGAGCTGACTTCCTTTCAGTGTACCTGTACTATTTTTTTTCTGGGTCTGAGTCTTATTATAATTGAGTGTGAGTGTTTGGCTCTAGGGCTGGACCTGGCGTGGCCTATAATGTTTTTTTTTTCTTTCTCAGAGAACAGGGAAAGCACAGATACAGTCAATGCACACTCTTGGCTGTCACTTTTCTTGGCACCCAGTTATTTAATTCTGGCTTTGTCCATGTGCTCTGACAGGACCTCCCTCAGCACCACAGAACCTGGTCTACAACATCAACCAGACCACCGTTACCCTGGAGTGGAGCCCGCCGGCTGACACAGGCGGCCGCAACGACGTCACCTACAGGGTTATATGCCAGCGTTGCAGCTGGGAACCCGAGGAGTGTGTTCCATGTGGGCCCAATGTAGGATACTCTCCTGCCCAGTCAGGATTAGTGGACACTTATGTGACCATCATGGATCTGCTCGCCCACGCCAACTACACTTTTGAGGTGGAGGCTGTCAACGGGGTGTCAGACCTGAGCCGCACACAGAGGCTGTTTGCGGCGGTTAGCATCGCTACTGGTCAAGCAGGTAAGGACTCTTACTTCAAACAATTTATTAGGGGTCCAAGCCTGAGTGGGCTGGGAACCACGAATGCAAGGCATTGTGGTGCCCAGTACCAGCGGGGCTGGGACCATATTGCAATCGCTCAGAGTTTTAGAGTTATGCAAGTGAAATTCACAGGTGAGGTACAGACTGGTGCGCACACCTCAGACACCAAAAATGATACATGTCCACCAGCAGGTGGCGTTATGATCAAGATAAACGCGTTTTGGCCTGTCACTGCCACATAGTACGTTGCACATTCGAAAACCTTACATGTACGCGTTCCCTGAATAGAGCTGCATCTCATGATATAGGCCACGTCCATTTCTGCCTATGATTTTTTTCCCCCGCAAAATTGTGAAATATGCAAAACCTACTTTTTCCAACTCCTCCAAGGCCGCAATCTGCATGAAACTTTGCACATGGAATCTTGGAATTTTGGATACTCCAAAAATGTGTAAGTTATAAAGGAACAAATTCCTGTAGGTTGCAGTAAAACAAGAAGTGATTCCATATCTCCACATAGGTTTGTCTGATGAAATCAAAACTTGGGCCAGTACTTTCCCATGCCCCACTGAGGTTCTGTGAAAAATTTGGCACCAATCCGCCACTAGATGGTGCTACCAATATGAAAAGTTTATATTATATATTATATATTCATTTGTTTATTTCAGTTTGAAGAAATAGTTAGATGAGAAGATCAATACCAATCTCGTGTCTGTGTGTTGATGTGAAGCCAAGAGGCAATTAGCCTAGCTTAGCAAAAAGACTGGAAGCTAGCCTGGCTCTTTTTTTAATGTTCAAAAATACACCTACTTAATGCTCTCCAATAAACGCATCGTACGTCGTTTGTTAAATCCATACACAAACAGAAATGTAAAAATATTTTGTGCTTACCGACAGTGTCTGGCAACCAGTGCTATAGCCAAAGGCGCTAAACCCCCCATGAAAGAGCAAATTGTTGTTTTTACATTTCTGTTTGATAATGTAGCCTGTCTTAGCGGGTGGCCAATAAGACAGGCTAATCTGACTTCAGTTTTGTTGGTTTCTTGTCTGACTCTCAGGAAGAAATTGAATAACCACATTTTCCAAAATCTTGAACTATTTCTTTAAAGCTGAAGTTGTAAAATGTTTGGCTCACAACAGTCTATGCACAGTTCACCCTTGGCTCCAGCTGAGAGACCATTAGGCATTAGGAACATGGCGATTGACAGTTTAATTTTAAAAACCTCTCATATGCAAACTACAGTAATGATTCCCCATTAGCATTAATGACCATACTCTGATATGATCCATAGTATATCCAGTATGCATATTACCCAGATTAATTTAATGTGTATATCAGCACTACAGCGGCAAACATTATTAGTTTAGAAATGATGCAGACTCCCAGTGGTACCTAAAGAGCCAGTACTGTATTTGCAGCTCAGTCTCAAGGGAATCTACCGTAATTAAAATGTTGTATTTTGTGGTGACAAACTCTAAAGCCTTTTTATTCATTATTTCTATGGATCCACCCAACAAGATTCCTCTTTCATGCTTGAGCATCCATGAAACACACTTGGCCCAAAAGAGTGTTCTGACTATGGTGATTAAAAGAAGGTTGCAAAGAGAGCACTGAAGCTTTAGCTGGATATATAACCTCTGGCTCTGGCTAACTACACCTGCCCTCTGCCATGTGACAGCCAATCATGTCCTGCTGCTTTTACATCATCATCATCATCATCATCATCATCATCATAATCATCATATTGTTTTAGTCACTCACATTCATGTCATCATTTTAATGATAAGTAAAGCTGCTCACCTGCCACTTTTCTCTTTAAAACATACAGGGACTGTGGTTTGCTACCAAAACAGTTTATTACACAGTACATACATATCGTTTGCTAGACGTTTGTATGTGTGAGAGAGACAGAAAGGAAGAAAGGAAGGCATTTAGTTGAATGTATGTGTGTGGGATGATTTATTTCGTGATGCTCAGTTCGTGACAGAGACACGCGCTGGAATGTGCCGAGGGGTTGCCTGGCCAAGGACATGAGGATGGCGGGAGGAGGACAAGCTGCAGGAAAAAGCCAGAAAATAAACAATTAACACATGCTCTTTTAGAGTCACTCATAATTATGCGTGGCATGTTGACAACAGACAATTACTCAGTTAACCCGGCGGAATATTTAGCCATCAGCTATTGTGAAAGAAAGTGGCTTGCTTGGCCAAGATGGTGTCAATTTTGTTTATTATTTCGAGTACGTGGCACCATTTAAAGTGCTATAACACTATAATCAGTGTAATTGGCCAGGATGGATCAGGTCGCTGATAATTTTCTTGATCAATTCCATTAGGTTTTGATGTTTAATAGTTTGGGCCCATCATCAATATCTATAAATTTGCATATTTTCATAAAAAAAATATAAAGATGCCTTGATATTCCCCGTGTTTAATGGGGTGGACTAATCTCTGTAACACTATTTAGACCATGATGCAATATTAAAACTCCTCTTTTTTAAACCCAGACTAATCAAATTCCTTCAGGGTTAGCAGCTCTTCAAGGTAGGGTGACCCACTCCATCTGTTCAATGGTAGGGACAGAATAGAACATTTAAATGAAGGCTGAAATGACAGAAGATAGCACTGAAAAGAATAAATCAAATGTGCAGAAGAATAGCCGCACAGGTTTATTATGGTTGTTTGATGCATGGCATAATTGAGTGATACAAGATATGAAGTCAGTATTTGGCCAATAATGATCTTACCCTGAATGAATCTTTTCCAACTAAATTCCTGTCAAACAGATTTGTTTGACTGAGAAATGTGGACTAAAATCCATTTCAGTCTATGGTGCAAGATTAAAACGCATTGGCAACAAGTTCTCCAAAATATCATTTCTAATTGCCTTTACCCATATGAGTCTTTCCTGGTCAGTTTGAGTAGGTCCAGGCACAAAAACTACTTGGTTAGGTTTGACAAAATAATCTTAACTCAAGAACAACTTATGAGCTTTTTCCAGAGCTTTTAAACTGCATCCCACAGACTTCATCAGCAAATGGAGTTTGTTCAGTTGTCAGGGAGGTGGTTCTGTTGTCATCACGTGACCTAACTAAGAACTTCAGTCACGACAAGGTCAAGAATGACCTTTCTCGCTCTTGATTAGGGTTAGGGAAAGACGATGGTTTGGGTTAAAATGAGTACTTTGTTAAGTTTAGGGACCCTTTGTTGTCATGGTTAAAACAAGTATTTGGTTAAGTTTGGGGAAAGGTTGTGGTCATGGTTAAAAGAAAAGGTTGACTGTTGGTAGGAAAAGGGAAATGAACAGCTCTCTCTACTGTCAAAATCAGACACTACGTTGATCCATCCATCCACCCTGACATCCTCTCTAAGAAGTTTCAAAGTTGTCTTCATGTGTTGGAAAGCAAAGCTGGTTTCTGAGATCTGAGAAAGGTGGTGGAACTACACTCTCCAGGTTTCGGCTGAAGTGCAAGTCAATGTTCAGCATTAGGTTGATATTGATGGCCATGTGATGGGTCTCTCTTTTTCCCCATCTTGAGCAGACATTAGCTCCACACTACAGGGCTCATTGTCCTGCTCACTGGACCCTCACTGTGTCCAGCGCTCTCTGGGCTGTTAGGGAATGCTTGAGCGCTTTGTAATTGGAACGTCGGAGCTTCCTAAAACAATTGGTCCTTCCTAAGCAAGCATGTAGAACCGCTCATTAGAGAAGGACTGCATTATTAAAGCTTTTATGGCTCATCATTCAGAATTGATTAACCTTTGCATGGCGTGGTACTGGAGCCCCATAGCACTGAAAGAACCCTAAAAAAGAGAAGCTGTCTCCTCCATCCCTCCCCATCTCCACCTCCTGCATGATAATCAGTATGAACATAGGCTTGTATCTGAGGACTGGGGGAATGAACAGTGTGTGAATGCAGATGGTGATCCATCTGATGAGGAATTCACACCTCCCCTAATTACACCAAAGGAAATGTCTGGAGCGAGGCTGGAGCTACACAAGGTGCTGAGTGCTTATTGTTCCCAGAAACCTAATTACCTCTCAGCTGTCTTAAATGAGTTTAAGTAGAGGCTGTGAGTTTGTAAGCTTGATTTCTCCAGCTCCGTCCTTGCAGCGGTTGAATAGAAATTTGTTGTGTTGAGGATTTTTGCCGTCTTCACTGCCACCGTATGCTGGAAGTTAAGAGTGTGTTCCAATCAGCACTCCATTGTGAGTCAACAGTGCCACAGAGCCGCTCTCTGAGGCCCTCAGAGGCCCTCCGCGCCTTAGCTTTCGTCAAGCGCACTTGTAAACAAGGCCTTTTGTTCTTTCAGCACACTTGTAAGTGGGAACTGCTCATAGAATAACCATTAATATTTATTCAAGCGGGTGTTCACATCTCTGAGCCAGAAAAATCACTGTGGAGAAGGGCACAGAAATAGGATTTGAAATTGGTTATGGGAAAGGCTACAGGAGTGTGTGTGTGTGTGTGTGTGTACATGTTCAGCTTGAGACCATTGAAATGGGGTTTAGGTGCGATCAGCAAGAGGTATAAATGAGTGAAAGGAAGAGCCTGTGGAAATTGATTTTAATGTTGACTGCTTGTATTAGCCAGCAGCACAACGCCTGTTACATTCAGATAGCAACTTTTACAATAGTAAGCTGTGCTCTAAAGTATTCACAGGCTCCATGGGTGAGTCAGAACAGAAAACAGGACTTAGCCAGATGCATTATTTAGACTGTGGTGAGTTTGACTAGAAATGCCTCAGAATGCCAAGAATGCCATGGTCATCATTCCAAAACATTTGATAAGATAAAGACATCATTTCAAATTTTAGATCTTTGTGTGAACCCCTTTTGAAAAATGGAATACGTAACATCACTGTATCTATCTGTTAAAATATTGGCTTATTGTCATTCAGATATTTGCCACTGAAGCAGTGGTGATTCTAGAATCCCAAAAATTCCCAGGGGGCCCCACCAACCAGCGTTTATCACCATTATGTTATAAATAATATGTCACAGATGAAAAATGTACAAAATCTAAACTTTTTTTAATTTCAAATGTTCACATTAGTGATTTTTTTTAAAACAGTATTAATATAAAGAACGTTAACTAATTGGAATTTTCGAAATAAAAATAACAATAAAAACCAAAATACCTTAATAACTTCAGGAACTGCTATAACAAAAAACAAAACAAAAGAAAAACAGGGTATATATTGTCATAAACAATCTAGGGCATGTGTTGAATGTCAACAGTGCAATAAGATAACTTCTGTTATAAATTGGCGCTATATAAATAGTGAAATTTATTGAACTCACAGTTATCAGTATCTGCATTGATCTGCCTGTGTTGGTGTATCTTCCTGCTCATGACAGGCAGGAGGTGGGGTGGCCTTTATCCCACTGGAGGTGGACGTTAACTGAACTGATATGACAAAAAAACAACAGTGTATATATTGTCATAAAGAATCTTTAGAGGGCATGGCATATGTTATCAATTAAAGGGCAATACTGAAATTACAGTTTTCGTAATCAGCATTTGGAGGGGGCACTTTATCCTTCTCTTTTGCTGCTGTCAGAAACTTAAATAATGATCCTGAGGAGAGATAAGAAAACAAAAAAATGTGAAAGAATAAGCACCATTAGTCTAACACTAGCTGAAGTTATTCAGTGTGATGGCCAGCGGGGCTGGACTCGCACTCCAGGCTCAAGTCTACAGCTCCGCTAACTAGGTTAACTAACAAAAAATGTGATAGAATAAACACCATTAGTCTAATGCTAGCTGAAGTTATTCAAGTCTTCCCTAATCTAATCTAAACTAAATAACAGCATTCAGACATTTATTTACTGTTATACAACTTAATCGTCATTAATCGTCATCTGCTCCACTTACCATTGTCCTGCTTTCTTTTTTCCTCATCCTCTTTTTTCTCTCTTTTTTTTCACTTCCAGACGATAGCTCCTCTTCATTTTCCTTCATTGACTTTCAATTCAAGCTTCATGTATCGTGCAAGTTTGACGGGAATGACATGGGGTCCCTTCGTGGAGGTTTCCTACTGAGATGTCATTGCAAAAAGTCCATTGTTTGTTTAAGGGGAGGGGGTTGCGGTCACTGCGTTGCCACATTTTGAGACATTGCTGTGGAGTAAAGTTTGTCAGCCCTCGGGCCCCTTAACGGTCTGGAGCCCCAAGTAGTTGGCTGCCTTTCCTGTTCACAAGCTGCGGCTCTGCATTGAAACCTTAAAGAGGTACTGCACACTTAAATGTGTTTTTTGAGCTGTAAACTAAATTATATTGCTGTACTGTGATGAAACACATCAGTGTTAATATTAACATTCTTACCAAATTTATGAAAATCGGCAGTTCATTTCATGGGTTTTAAATCACCCTGAACCTTGCAAGGCCAATGCTGACATAGAGTCGACCGTTTGGGACAAATTCACGTCATGATATTTATATTAAAGAAAAAACAATATTAACGGCCTCTAATCACAGGTGGGTGGCCCACCTCCCCTTGCCTTTGAGTGGGAGTCTGTGAAACCGCAATCATTTTCAAATATATGCTGATCGAGACTCATCATTTTGGCGCAATGGTTCGGACTTGTGCTTTTGACGGCTGTAGAAGCACCACCAGACTGCATTCTTTCTCTTGACGATGATCCCATGATAAACAGCAGGGCTACGGCTACGTACTGACACTCCCCCACAAACACATACACTCACCGGAGAGCCTCCCAGCTTCTCTGAGCCACTACAACACAGGTACCACACAGAAACCTTTACAAAGGACCACGGATGTGCTTCTAGTGACTGTCTAAGCTCCAGCGGACTCTGTGTTTCAAGCCCAGAGATAGAGGGTCTGACAGCAGCTGCTCGTGGCTGGAGGGCTGGAGCTAGCAGAATTTGGGTGTGCAGTTACACTTCAAAGAGCAATTTAACGCCCAGTTTTAGCTCGAACACACCTCATCACAAAGTCAAAAAAATGCATACACCACCCCCACCCCCATCTCGTGTATTAAGATTGCCATGGTGACTTTTCTGTAAAAGTTACTCGGGAGCATGAAACATGAAAAATTGTAATATTGCCATCACATTTACATAACGAGTTGAATGTCTGAAAGGAGCTTTAGACTAAATTGTTTCCAAATGCCAAGAATGCCATGGTCGTCATTTCAAAATATACACGATAGCATACACATGATCAGATAATCAGAATATTGAAATTTGAATCAGGCTTTGTGTAAGATACAAGTTTCGCACTTTTTACATCAAAGAAATTTCAAAATTAGAAAAAAAAAAAGTTATCTTTTGCGTTTATTTTGAGCCATTCTTTGATTCATTTGTTGTGCAACACTGTGTGGATGTAGGATGATGTTATAGACCCCCTCAAGTACAAACCTACTTAAACCTTCGACGAGAACAACAAGATATTCCCTTTAGAACAATTTCTCAATGCAAGAGGGGGGAAAAAAGCATTGAGGCACACAAGAATGTAAGCCAAGTATTTCACTTTGATCTGAAAAGCCTCTCTGCCCTTGCATTGCGTGAGAAGCAAATATTCCTATTTTGTTTGGCTGCTTCAGTCAAAGTCTTCTTCACTGTCCTCCAGCAGTTTAGTGTCTGGAGTTCAGAACGGAGCAGCAAAGTAGGTGAGAGCAGTTTGTTGCATGATTTGATGATTATTTACCTCTACGAGAGAGCAATGATCATTAAAATATTAAATGTTCATGGGTGCAAACTGATACCCCAGCTCCTCAGTGGTAATCTATATGGCCACTTTATTGACACTTTATCATCACTAACTGGATATTGTTCAGTGCATTTATGAAAGTAACACTTGGGGAACAATAAGGCCATTGATTTATCCCTTTTTGTGTTCTAATCTGCCATGGTGGCATTGGCTGATTCTGAGCAGTCCCCACTGACAAGTGCCAGCCAGTGTAATTTTCTAGTTAAGCAGATTCTCCTTTGTAGCATTTGTCCCGAGTTTTACGTTACCTGGGAGCCCATTCTTTTTCCCCCTCCCCACACCCACTCCACATGCTCGCAGTAATTTGATGAGAGCTGGGCAAAGCAGTAAGATTCAACAGCTGCAGTAAAACTGTGGTGGTCTCAGAGCAGCATCTCGGAGCACTTAACCTGTAGCTTTTCTGTAAATGCCTCCTGATTTGTCTGTCACCCAATCCGTCAGCAATGAATAATTTTCATGGAAGGTGCACTTTAATTACTTTCCCATTTAAATGGCATTATCGTGGCCTATCTAGGTAATTAATCTCTCCAAGTATCCTGTTTCAGCCTTTTATTGCTGGCAGACGAGCTCCCTAAATCCCCCCGAATCTGCCGTGCTTGAATGAGCCCTCCCTCATAGAATCTGGCGTTGCCTCTTTCCCCTTCACTTAGTCCCTATTGCAGCCATTGGATAGTCCTTTCTCTCGGTGCAGGCAGCCTGTCAGAGCAACGGGCTGTATCACTGCCTTGGAAAGGACACAGGCAGATACATCCATGCAGGGCTGCAAGAATAGGCCTCAACCAGTACGGGTTTAGAGGGCTGATAGCTGCAGATAGCTGATGCTTGGGTTGATACTTAGCATCTGTATTTTTCTTCTCGTCAAGAAATTGTATCCTACTAACAAGTATGACGTGTGTATCCACAGCCTGATATATCTTTGCCCCATTGTTGTGTAAAAACTATTAAAAACACATCAGTTGCACTGGGTGACACGTTCCTTCATTACCATGAACACACACACTGTAGTTTATTTTGACTCAATCCCACCTGCTGCCAGAAATACTCACTAGAGCACCAATGTCACAGGCCTTTAAATAGTTCACGATGGTATGCTGATCAGTGAGGAAAAGATCAGTAAACAGCATTTATAAGAAATCTTGTTTGCAAAGTTGATATTTCGGCCTTCGGTTGGCAAATGGAATAAAAGCCCAGTATTGAGTCCATTTGTCAAACCTTTGGTCTCGGAGATGTTTTACGGTTACGGCAGAGCCTGTGATGTTTTAGGTCAAGATTCAACGGACCTCAAATTATTCCTTTGGTGTCCACGTAGCCACTAGGTCTGAGGGTCCACGTGACATAAATTTTGACCATGTCCGCCTATGTCCCGGACGCTCTGTCTGTACATACGAGGACATTTCTGATGTAGTATAAACAGAACCACATGTGCATCTGCTGTCTGCCCTGTGCCCTCCGTGCCCTTTTTGGAGTATATCTGCCCCTTCAGATAAAGCAAAGCTTCAAAAGAATCAGTCAAAAACAATTTTTTTTTTACATCTCAGCTCCATGGGGATCACAGAGATGTTGATGTCTGCAGCGGCTCTGTTCTGGAGCCTACAACATGCAACTACATATTCCAGAGAATCAGAAAAAAAAGGGGAGTCAGCATCCAGTTGTGGACCAAAGGAAAACCAAGACATCAGCAAAAATTGTCTTAAGATTGAAGACGTGTAGTTCAGACACTCACATGCACAGACAGATCCTTATTTCTTTGTTCCAGCAGATGAATACAGGTGGTTCTACTGGTTGGGCAACCAAAATATTCACTCAAATATCATGTTTAAAGGAGAGGAAGAGTTAAAACTGACACTAAAATCACGTTAAAGAATCCGATAAATCCACATGATATTATTTTTAATTTTACTCATGGTGTACGTCAACGGATATACTTCTAATAGCAGTGTTACTGTTATTATAATTGCAACTCTAGTAACTCTAGCAATTTTCTATTTTCCTTTGACTCTTTCTTATTTTCTGTGGATTATTTTTGTTTATTTCCACAGTCTCTAACCCTGTTTGTTTATGTTTGGATGCAGTGTTATTAATTTGGAACATTTGCAAAGCGATATTATTTCATTCTGAAAACTGTCTGAAAAGTTGCAACATTCTGATGTTTTGGGCTCAGCTGGGAATATGTGGAAGTTGAAAAGCACTGATTCACATTCAGCTTCATCCTATAGGCTGTGTTCCCCCGGAGCAGACACAGACCAGGCTTTAATTATTCAGACCTCTGCGAGGCAGCAGAAAGAGATTGAGGCAACGTTTTTTTCTGGCTGTCAATCTGCTGTTTACTTTCCACATAGCAACTCAGCTTTTCAGTCAGACCCTCACCTTTCTTGAATAACTTCTTTTTCTCTCACAGACATCAGCCGCTCTCATTTATCAGCCGAGACATTTGACAACTTGTTTTTTTTTTACATTATTTTCAACTCAGACATTGGCCACTAAGCAAGTTTCCCCGAGCATTGTTGCACTTATCAACATTTTTGGGATATTAAATTTGTGTGTGTATTTTGCGATATCTTAAACCCTTCTGTAAACAAATATGGATTTCTCTGCAGGCATAAAGCAGGAAGCTCAGTCCTTGAAATGTTTGACTAGACTCCGCTGCATGTTTACATGTTGGCATCAGGTTGGCCGAGTGGTTAGAGTGACAGTCCACAACTCACAGAGCAGTCTGTCGAAGTGTCTTAAAGCAAGACATGGAACTGTCGCTGCGAGTCTGGATGAAATGATCAGCCACGTGCATTAAATGTGCAGCATTATCAAAGTGTCAGCAAGGCTCCGATAATTATGATCCCTCTATCACCAAATCTGTCTTTACAAGGAAGCAAAATGAACTCCTGAACAGCCTGTTTCATTTTCCTACCAAACTGTGGTGAGAAAGCGGCTAGATGGTTCAATGCACTGTGTTTAGCTCTGCTGTCCCTTAATGTGACTTAAAGCAATCCTCTGGACTTCAAATGTCCAAATAGGGACATTCTGTATGTAAATATGTTAAAGGGTCAGTTCACCCAAATTACAAAAGAATTCATGCAGATAGTTTTGGTTTATTTTGTCCAGTTTTTGAGGTATATATGTGTGTGATTGGGGTCATTAGAATTTCATTTTTGGTTGTAAAAGGTTTGAAAAATGACATTTAATCATGTGTCAATAATGCGAAACAATGTTCTGGATACTCCACAGACCTCACTTTCAGCAGTTTTCATAAGGATTGATAGTTTTCCTGTGATTTTCCTGTGAGTTCGGAATATGTCACTTTTTCACCACAAATTAAGACTGATTTTAAACACAGAACTGTGGAAGATTAACCATTAGTTGTTATAATATGTGGTAATACATTTTAGTGGAACAACAATTCCTCTTAAAATTATCACTATTTATAATAATTCTGGCCAAAAAAGGGAGCAGATATTGATTGAACTACTTTCTACTAAAGAAATAACCCGTATGAAAATGATTGACAGCAGATCTGTGGATTAACAGCAACACAGTTTCTGGAAAAAGATTCAATTTTAAGATGTAACTTTTAATAGCTGTGAGCAGCACAAACACAATTCCATCCACTTGTATTGTTTAGGGGTGGAGGTAGAAATATATATACCCGAGATATCTCAAAAACTGAACAAATAAAACAAATGTTGATAAAATATGTTTTTTTTTTGTGTAATTCAGATGAACTGACCCTTTAATGTATTTAAATGAGCTTGCTTTGTGAAGAAGCATCAGCTACCCTTGATAAAAGAGCAACAGACACATACATGTTATGTCTGAATTTGGATTGTATTTTCCATGTATATATAGCAGTACATGAGCAGATTAAGGTATGAGCGCCTGAGCCCTCTCTATGCCACCACCACAGGGTGACAGATCATGAGAAGAGAGTATTCGCTCAGTGAAATTACAGACCTGAGGGGTAGTTGATGAGAAATGTCACTGTCGACAAAAATGGAACTCTAATATATTCCATCTCGGATTTTTTGGACACTTATTAATGTTTCTCAGTGAGTGCCACTAATTAAGGTAGTCAGTCTGGTGCGGCAGATGAAGCGTGGGACAAATAACAGTGTGACCTGAGAACAAAAGAGCTGTGATGAGAATGTACATATTTAGCAGCGCTATGAAGCACTTAGAGCAACACAGTGTTCTCAAGTTGAGCAAGACAGTCCTCATTGAAGTAGAGCAGTGCATCTGATTATTCATCGTCTTTCTTTAAATGTCGATGATTTTTCACTGATTTTGAGAAAGTTTAATTTCTTGCAACCATCATTTCTGGAAACAAAATCTGATCATAATAATAAAAGGAGTTTGGAAGCTAGTTGATGAAGCTGTGATATTTGTTTTGCCAAACATTCACTAGTTTAAGCCCTTCCCATTTGCACTATTTGTTAATCAACAGGTTAATCGATGATGAAAATACTTTTTAGTTGCACTACCGCCAACAAATCAGTCTACATCCTTGTTTTCCTCCCTGAAAAGTTCTAACTGAAAAGTGAACTTCAACTTCCATATTTAAAGTTGCCCTGTGTGTTTTCAGGCATTCAGTGAAGGCAGCTGGCTTTGGCTCTGGAATGCAGTCGCTCTCCGTTTACTGCCCACGGGTGACTGTAAGGCCTCAGTAAACACCAAAATACTTTCTTTCCTTTTCTCTCTTCTTTTTTCTACACACTGGCTTGCACTCCGTGTCTGCTCTCATATACATTCAATCAAACACACACACTCATACCACACACACCCTGTCAGCATGCACCTGTGACTCCCAGAGCCTCGCTTTATATGGAACACATGCTCGGGAATGTCACAGCCCTGGCTGCAAATGGCTCCGGCACTTTGCAATAGAGCCATTCGAGTGTTTCATTTCCTGCCGAAGGAGTTAAAAGGACTTCCAAGAGCAATAAAAGCCAAGCAGGGTTGCATGCCGTAGGTGCCCAATAGCAGTGAATTCCCCCTACTGGACAAATCTCACACACACACACACACACAGCAACAGCTTTGATCGCTGTTTCCTGTAGGTTATGGTATTTTGTCTGGTGGTGCAGAGGGATTATTCATAGCCCAGAGAGTGTTAGCATGTTAGCTGGAAAGAGGACATTTCATCTGTCACATACAGAAAAACAGCAACATCTGCCTAAGCCTGCATCTATCAAAGTAAAATTTCAAAATTAAGTGAAAGATAAAGTAACAATCCTTCATCCTAATCATCATATGTTGTTGTTAAAGAAAGTACTTGAATTTAAAGCTGCACTAATCAATATTTTTATATTAGCCAATGGATCAAACTACTGTTTGCAATGCGACTGGTGTTGCTTGATGCGACAAACACACAGAGAATTTTCACCAACTCTGCAGTTCCCACTCCTCTCTTATCAACCTTGTTTTCAGCACTACAATGCAGTTTTTTTTTGTTTTGTTTTTGTTTTAGTAAAAAGGTTTCCATAAACCCGCTACCTGCCCAGCACCAAACAGCAGACAGACAAATTTAGCAACTAGCTAGTTAAGAAAGTGAAACATTTAGCAGCTTAAGAGCCAGATATTATTTTTCTCAGGAGTTGGTGGAGACCACAACAAAGAGAGTGAATTCTGACCTTACCTTTGTTGGGGAGCCAGAAACTCGTTAACCCTAACCCTTTATAAAGTGATAATATGTCAATTGTTATTTATCCGTTTTTAAGACAGCTCTAGAGGTGTCTAATCGTAGTTTGGAATAGCCATCCAGGATTCTAAATAGGTGTGGTACAGAAAGCAGTGTGCAATCACTCCTGAGCATGGCCCAGGGGCCCCAGGGCAAAAGTGAGCTGTGGGCTCCTAGATTTTGTCGCAGGTAATAATATAGCACCCACTTTAAGGATATTATCATTTCAGTTTATATTGTGCTTTTGTGGTGCATATTCCCAAAATAATTTCCAATTGATGAAATTCCCACAATTGGATTGCCACACAGTGAAGCTGGGGCTTTGGGGGAACTGTGCCCACTGTGATAAACCAGCCTTGCTTCTGAGACATGTTTTGGAATGACTGTACAATATCATATTGGTTATGATGACCAATATAACATCTGAAGCAATGAGTATAATTCAGAATAGGACAGTTTTAGCTTACTATGTGTTACTTGCTATTGGAGACATTAAAGATTTCACACAAATAAGATTAACTTCAGTAATCTAAATCATATTGGCTTTTAAGGAATAATATGTCACAGGGAACATATAAGAATGAACAATGGGGCAGATGTTACATCCTTGTGTCTGATTGGCTACTCCTGCGGTGAGCAATGGTGCATGTGATTAATTATGCGATCACTTAAAAGCTGCTATTAAAGGTTACTCCTCTACTAAGTAGGAGTAAGTTGCTTTATTGATGTGCCTTATTCTTCACATTTTGTGAAGAACTTTACTTTGTGCTCCTAATTTGGCTTTCAGAGCATTCTTGAGGGTCAGGGTTATCAGAGCTTTGATAAAAATGGACCCTGGTGTTAGATATATTGATTTCTGATGTTGAACCCTTTTATTCATTTCTTGCACTTTCACTGAACATGACCTGAATTATGTGTGCTAGAAAGCATCCTCTTTCAAAGTGTTTGTTTTTTCTTCCTTCCCAAGGTCTATAAAATGGTTTATGGTTGTAGAATTGGCAGAGGTTTGCGTTGCATAACACAGTCGTGCATTGCGGTTGCAGGGTGTGTGTGTGTGGATTTTTGGGGGGTCTGTGAGCATTACTCACTGCTGCTTTGTGAGATGAAAGAATCGGGGGAGATTGACAGCTCAGCTTTTTTCTGTCTTTCATTGTCTCATCAGCATACTGTCTCCTGCAGTGAGGAAAACTAATTATGTCTTCAACCCCCTGCTTCACCCCCCTCCCCTTTAATTCAGATCATCACACTTGGAAATCATAATGAGTTTGTGGCAGACCACTTTGGCTTTGGAGAAAGGAAGGGAAAAAAATCCGAAAGTCCATTTGCCTCCACTCAAACAGGCCGCTGGCAATTACAGACAACCTTTTGACCCTTGAAAGCTGTCGCCTCAAATTCTTTCAGGGCCTGACCAAGACTTAGTTTAGTCCTGCACACCTGCTAGCTACCTCAGCTGTACGTCTACTGCTTTAAACCAGCGCAGTACCAAAACCTTTTTGTTATCAAAGCAGAGGGAGTGTATGACAGCCATCTGGTAGGCTGCTTTTAATTATTTGGTATAAAACAACAGTAAAAAGATTCTGGCAGCCGAGGATCCGAAAGGACGTTGGTATTGGCTGTGGAGCAGATGGGCTTCACATCTGGGCTAGAGGAAGTTAGTGAGGGCGCGAGGGATGCTGTGACAAGGTAATACGGCCAAGAGCTTTTGCAAAGTTTCCCAGTCCCTTTGTATCAGATGATCTTCTTCACCCATCCGTCCTCTCTGCTCATTCCGCGGCATTCTTAGACGCCTGGGACGAAGTGTTAGTCGAAAGTGTTTGGGTCTGACTGAAGCACCGCAAGTCCTACTGGAAGAAAATGATTGCCCATTTAACCTGATTTCAGAGATTGCTGACAAAATGCAAGAGTACAACACATTTTAGGTACCTTCAGAGAAGCAGCTTCCAGGCAGGTGGTTGTGGAGAAAGTGGGAAACAGAATATTTGCTTATATTACTTAGAGGAAGAAAATGTATCACTTTTAACCCACATTTCTTTACTTTTACCTTCCTCAGTCACTTCCTACACTTCCCAGAATGCATTGTTACCACCGCACACAGTACTATTATGTTGCATTGTGATCTACTGTATTAAGGCTATTATGATGAATTCGTTTCCGTATTTATTTTCCATAATTGAATGTTTGTGCAAAATCGCGAGTCTAGAAAAAAGTCCTTCATTTCTGACACCAAAAGTCTGGTGTTGAAGTTTTACTTTAGATCACTGCAACATTTTTCTTGTATTGTTTGTTATTTCTAGAGTATTTTGTTATTGGCAGAGTCTACTTTGGCTGGTTGAAAAATATACCATCAAATAAAAAAAGGACCCAGACAGAGGTCAGCAATAGGTGTTTTTAAAGGTACCGTATATTTTTCCATTGATGAATATGTGTTCTTGGGGGTAAGGGTACCGTAACTGTTCAGTACTGGACAATCGATTCAGCAGTCTTTCTTTGGTCGGTATGCCCTGTGAATCAAATAATTACTGTCAATTTAGCACAATACACTAATTAGGTCGATGTTTTAGTGCTTGTGGAACATACCAGAGCTGCAACGATAACTCAATTAAATGATGAGTTGATTGAAACGAAACTATTTTGATCATCAATTAACTGTTTTTAAAACAGAAATTACTTTCCGCTAGTTCCCGCTTCTCAAATGAGGATTTGCTTAGCTTTCTTTGTCTAATTTGATATTAAACTGAATGTCTTTGAGTTTTGGACTGTTCATTGGACAAAATAAGCAATATAAAGACGCCACCATAAGCTTTAGGAAACTGTGTTGGGTGTTTTTCACTATCAAAGGATAATCGATTATCGTTGCAGTCCTAAAACATACTGAAAAAATTATACAGCTTTGGCAGTGAAACAATTTTTGTGTGTTTGTTGCTCTATCATTTAGAAGCATTATGGTTTCCCAGCAAATTACTGCAACAATGGGGGCAAAAACTATTGGCATGTCTCTGGAAACACAAACTGTCAAACATGCTTAAACCTTGCCACGGCATCATCCAAAGTGGGTGGTTGTTATTTTCACAGTTTTTTCTTCCATTACACTCTCTGGAACTAAGCAGCCAGTGTCTACTGCATAATATGAAGTATTGAGACTGAGAAGAGCTATTCTTCTGTGAGAACTGTGTGCTGAAATGTATTCTCCGAAGAAAGATTACATCAAAATGAAAGTTGGAAGAGCTTGTATCCTCAGAGACCGAACTAATTAAATTTGTAAATTCCTCCCAAATCATCTCACTATCACACTGGTGACTCGCCATCAAACGCTGCCAAAAAGTATGTCACAGTGTGTTAAGACCAGTATACTTTGGCAGTAGACGTCTAGATGAGAGACGAAATTAAAGGCCTGCAAAGATCCCTGTATTTTCAACAGGTTTTGTTTTTTGTAAAAACACTCCTCTAGTGTTCAGGAAGAGAGATAATTACTTATTAATGTCATGACGTTATTTGATTTTGTCTACTATGCAAAATTAGATTACGTCTAGCAAGATTCAGTGACTTAATGCACTGACTGGATGTAATTCAGCTGTATGGGCTTGTTAATCTGACACATTACAGATAACATCCTCGGCTTTATGGCTGAAATTAAATCACAGTTGATAACACAAGATGAATTCAGTCTGGAAGTCCAAAGAGTGCAGCATCTGACAGCAGCTGGAGTACATACTGTAAAGTCTATTACCCCCCCACACAATGAAAGCATATGCATGTCGTGCTGCAGAAGGGGAAGACTTCTCCCCCAGACTGCCAACACGCTTTTTGTTATTTTGCCACCTCAAGCTAACTGAAGGTAGCTCGCTTTAAATTGTGTGAACATGTCTGGCATTTGCATTAGAATAACTCACCTCTCTCCAATTAACTGGTGACAGAGTGGATTGGAAATACGCTAAGTAAACATACCGGATGTCTGACACAAAGAGGCAAAAGCCGCTGTCTGTCATTGTTCCTGGGGTAATTGGGATGGGGTTTGGGTGAAGCTCAGCACCCTGAAAAGCAAACTCTTGCCCGGGCCCTCCCACTAAGTCTTAAGCCTTGTCTCCCTAGCCGCCTATACGGCAGAAATCACCAATTACAGTAATGGCAAATCCTGTGACCAATACACAAAGGCTGACAATGATGTGACACCTTGCCGGCCTTAATCAGGATGTCGGGCTTCATCTCTCAATTTGCGAGCCCTCTGTCACTCACTTTGGTACACTTTGGCCCAATTTCATATGATGCTGTTATCCTATTTGTTAGGAGAGAAACCATCTGTAAGGGAGTTTGTATGCGTATACTCACAGCCATGAACTCAGATTCATAAGTATCATATGAAAACTTTTCATACATTTCTACTTTTCTACTCAGATGACAGTAAAGTAGCTGCCCTAGTATTTTAGGGCTTAATGAAAAGATTCAATTATTTTGGGAAGTTTTGTGGATTTCATTTGAATTAAAAAACAATAATAATTTATGCTACATTCTGTATTTGCATACTGTATACATAAGTCTGTATTTGTGTGTTCCCTCTTTAAACTAAACTAATTCATTACCATTAAAATGACACTATTGCTGAAACAATTAGTTGATTAATATGCCTACCTGGCCTTAGAGCTAAGAAATCACACAAATATCTTCCACATAAATTGCTGTGTAACATTACAGCAGCAACACGTGATGCGCAAAAACACATTGGGGAACAGGTCTGAAAAGCCAACACGGTTGTTCCCCAAATGTTTCACTCGAACAACAGGACAATAAATGATAAAGCATTTCACTTGCCCGATCAAAAAGTCTACTTGTCCCGGACAAGTTATAATGTTAATTGTCAAGCCCTGCATGTTTCACTAACAAGCTTTTGAAGCTAGCAAACTGATGTCAGCTAACACATTAACCCAGCCAACGTTAGGGCTAGGCTCATTCATTTATTTATTATCGCAAACTGAACTTTTTTTGAAAAACTGGCTTCCAGCCAGGCTAAGCCAATGTGGCTTGCTTAGTTAACATTAAACATCAAGTGTCTCTTCAGGTTGGTTGTATTCTTCCCACCTAATTTGTAGCCACACTGTCTCCCATTACTACAGTGCATTGTGTTTTCCGTTCTGCCGAATTAAAGTGTGTCCATAGATCTATTCTTTTATTAACTCGCTGTCAGTTTGGGACAGCATCTGCACACGTCACATCAATCTGCACCATTCTGGGCTACTGTAGAAACATGGCGGTGCAACATGGCGACCTCCGTGGAGGGGGACCCGCTCCCTCTGTAGATAAAAACGGCTTATTCTAAGGTAATGAAAGCACAACAATTCTTATTTTCAGGTGATTATACACTAATGAAAACATACTTATAAATATTATATTCCATTTCTGCCAATAGCTCCTCCTAAATGTTCCACACTGGACCTTTAAATCAGGAACTACCTGATCAAGGAATAAGCAAGATTATGAATCTGACCAGACATTTGTTGCCAAATTTCAGTACTTGACAGTAATGCTCAGTGCTAAGGACACATTCATGCCAGTACCAAAAAAGTATTGAGGTTTGATACCCAGCCCTAATTAACATGAATATGAATTAAATGTTGTTAATGCCGGCTGAGGCAGACTGACACCTCTGCCGACCGCTGGGTAAAATCCTAAACCTCCTTCCATCACATCAGCAGGGAACAACACTGACTGGCTGATATATGACTTCTACTATAAGGCCAAGCTCAGCCTGATATACTGACAAACCAACATACTGTATGAGTATGTATGTTTGTGTTTGTGCTCCACACTGCTGGTGGCCCTCTTCTAGTAGGCAATCTGCATTACAAACAGCCAGTCCCCCTAACCCCCTGCTGCTGCTTTCTGAGCCTGAATCCACACAGCTCTGCTAGGCTGCAGCACGGATCAGCTGCCTATATAGGTATGAATGGTCCCACCAACTATTCTTGAGTTTAATAGTGAAGGATTAAGGCAATTCAGACAGATTTACAAAGGACAGGCTGGGGCAGCTTTTTAATTGTCTCCGTGTGACTAATGGCAGTTGCGTTAGGCCGGGCATTTTAGGAGACAACCCAATGTGTTCAAGGCATTGACTGCTGATTATTTCCATGTAGAGGCTGAGAATTTATTTGACCAGAGCACGGTATTTGCAGCGGGAAAAGATTAGGAACTAGGTTTTCATTCCTTTTTTTTAATTTCTTCTCTGTAAAGAACCACTTTGACAGCTTCTCTTTGCGCTGTACCTACTTCTTTTCCCACTCTTAAAGAAAACAGAAATATGATTCCCAGCAAAAGAAATAACGCAGTTGATTACAGATTGAGCTTTTTTTCTTTTTGCCTGGCCAATCTCCAAACTTTAATAAGTCTGCCGACTTCAAGGAGGTACGGTACTTTCCACAGGCTTCTTTCTTACCCAGCAGGGAGAGCGATACATCTGCTCAGCCCGCAGATTTATGTGACTGTTCTGTACTTCTGTCGTTTTAAGCAGCTCTCCATAAGCTCACCACAAAGCCATGAAACAGCCAGAATGAGAAAACATTGTACAGCTAATAGAGCTGTTACAAAAACTACCTTTCTGCATTGCTTAATGCCACGAGGTGCCACCTTGAGTGCGCTGGGTGTATTATGTTGCTCAGCTGATGTTTTGAAGTCCTTCTCAATATCACCGTTATTTTCTCCCTAGCTTCACTGATGATCTCTGACATCTCATTAGAGTGTCTGTTATTCGTATTACCCGCACTAAGGCAAAGTGATCACGGTGGATATTGTGAAGTAAATTTCTGTAGCCAGCCAAAGAAGAAGAGTCATTATCAAGTCCAATATAAAGTTGGCAGCGAAACTGAGACACTTTGCTCGATGGAGAAAGTACAAGCTATGTGATTGTTTCCCAAGATACATCTTCAAGGCTAATTATCTCGCAATAATGCCATCATTATAATAATAGTGAGCCGGGGCTCAGGCTGTTGAAGAATGAAGCTGTGTTCACACAGCACTCATACATACTGCCATGAACACACAGGTTTTTCACACAAATAACTAAAACATTGAAAGAAGCTGCAGGTGTTTTTAAATAAACATTTCTGCTCAGATTTATGAATTCAAACATAAGCTTTAAAAGAAGATGCTCAGATACTCTTACACTGTTGTATCATCACGCCGTGATGTCCAATACATTACTGAACATATTCTATAATGAAATATTGTAATTCATTTTTTGGATATTCAGCTTTTCCTCAATCTGCCTTGAGAAATTGATTTCCTACATTTCCCTGACTGTTGACAGCCCACTGAGAGGTGGTGGGAACTTGTTGCTGTCAGCTGTGGGTTTTATGCACAGGTGGAGAGAGCAACAGTGAGAGAAAAAGTGAAAGTCACGACCCTGACTGAAATACTGTAGTCTTGCGGCAGTGAGGGATTCTAGTCTGCTGCTTCTGTGGCTGGAGAAACTGGTACCTCTGTCCCTTCTATGATTGGATGTCTCCCTGTGATTGTTGAACACTGGTGTAAAATTGCAGCTGTTTAAAAAAAACACATTTTAGATCACTGAAACATTTTTGTCTGTTATTATTACTTCTGACCAATTTCCTGTTGGAATGAGAAAAATAAACCATACATTTTTTGTCTAATGAATGTTTTTAGAGATACATGGTTTTCATAGGACAGAGACAACTGCCGCTTTTCTCTTACATCATTGTAAATGTAATAAGTTTGGAATGTTTGTTGAACAAAGTAAGCAATGTGAAGATGTTGCGTTTGGCTCATGGAAATTGTGTTGGGCAATTTTTGGCATTTTGTACAATAAAGAATTAACTGATTAGTTAAAAAGTGCTTAGTAAAACAAATATCAATAGATTAAGTGATAATGAAAATAAGCATTAGTTACAGACCGAATTTAGATGTAAAATTATGTATACCACGAGAGAAGATTTTATCCTTATTATCCACTCCTAACCAGCTCATGTGAGCGCAATATAAAATAAAACCATTGATGTCTTAAAACTTGACCTCTTTAAGACAGGGCTACAAAATTAGCTAATAATGCATGACTTGCCTTAGTTGATATTATATATTAGTGGTGAAAATTTCTTATGAAGTTTGCAATTCATTAAAATACCAAACTATTTACTTTGGGCTTTTGGGGCCCATGGGGCAGTTGCCTGCTTTTCTCAGTTAGTAATCAAGTATAGCAAAAAAAGCAAGGCATTTTCTGAAAGCTGTTTTTTTATTCCAACATTGCAGATGCTTATGTGCAGATTATCCCTTTAACTCGGACCAAACACAGTGGCAAACAGCAGCATCTCCCACCTCAGCGAGCCCTCCTCTCTCTCTCTCTCTCTGTCCCCAGTCAAAGGTCATATTTGGTCATTTCTAAACCCTGGCATCATTATGATCCTCTTCCCCCAGAAAAGAATGGGAAAGAGGATTTGGACCGTGCTTTCTGTGGGAGCCCTCTTGTTTATCTAGCAGGTGTTACAGCATTACTGGAGTGAATCTGACTCTGGAAGCCAGTGTTGACTGGATGCGGGGCATACGTGGGACAAAGGACAGTGGACGTGCCTTTGTAGGGCAGAGGGAGCCGGGGGGTAGATCTTTGGCGAGTTCTGCCGGGGAACCTGAGAGCTGGCTTTGTCTCTACAAGCAGCCGATCACTCAGCACAGTTTCAGTTGAAAACTGTTAGGAGGCTTAGAGGGCAGGCTGTGTTGTCCCGAGTCTGGGAATAATCAGCTCTTGTTAGACTCTGCCACTTTTTAACACCGCAAACAGCTTTTACACGACACTTGATAATAAATCATAGTTACAAATTTGATCTAAACAGATTGTTACAAGCACTGAATTGTGGCAAACTTGTTTCAAAAGCATTAGATATTTTTTTTTAATCCCACGATATCCACAAGCCCTACAGAGATGGAGTCACTGCTTGTCTCTGTCTGTGCTTAGCAGTCATTAATCATAAAATCCGTTAGCTGCTTCCAAGTTAACAGAACAAAAAGAAGAAAAGATGTGGCACGGGAGGTCAATCATTTAAAGGATCAACGCTTTCTATGCAGTGATGCACATGAGCTATTGCCACTTTAAAGTATTCCTCCAGGACAAATATGCTTGGCGTGTGTGTTTGTCGAGTGTGAAGTGGCACACCCAGTCGTAAGCGTTCGTGCGCTGCCGTCTGGTTCCCTTCACATCCTGTCATTTTGCTTTTTGTCTGCGCATAAAGAAGACATCAAGTGAGCTCATAGCAGACAGATGAGTGATGGAAGAGCTCGCCACTGATGACAGACACAAAAAAAGCCAATCCCCAAAACTACAGTCAGCCACTAAGTGGCTAAGAAGGCTTTTGTGCAGTCTTTTTTTTTTTCTCCCACATGCCGTCTGGCTGGAGGCCTGTCTGGAGTGTCTGGCCCAGGGGTTACTCATCACGAGCGCAGTTGCCAGCATCAGGTCTTCCCCTTGATTACAGGGCTGCTGCTGAGTCGGCTGGGCGTTCCAGTCTTATCCCTTATCACCAGCTGCATTTACTCCAGCTATGCACCGCTCATTTTCCTGCAAATGCACTCGGTTGGCTCAAACCAAGCGTGCAGTCAAATGAGTTCTTTACTGCCCGGGTAAGGTCATTATCACCCTCCAGTTTGCATTTTCTCTGGCAGAATTAGGTGTTGCTAGGCAGAGCTTTAAAGCAGGCATACATTGGATCAGTGTGGGATTTATAAAGAAAGAGTCAGAGCGTATACCTGTGCGTGAATGTGACCTAAGCATTAATACCTTTCAGCATGAGGTATTTTTAAAATGGAGACATCAGAATAACAAGGGCATCAGGAGTCACTGCTTCATTAGAGATCTTCCTTTCTCCTAATTCTCCATCTTTTAAAATCAACATTAATTAAAGTATATTTTAAGGCTTTTAAAATATATTATTCCACACTGTTTGACAGTATCATATATATATATTCTGTATTAGCTTATGCATGGGAGCCCTGGGTGCATGTTTTTATAGCTGCACCAAGTAGACGATTTAAGGGGGGACGAGGGGAAATGCCATTAGCAGCGGCTGTGGCTTGGAGGTAGAGCGGGTCGTCCACTAATCGGAAGGTCGGCTTCCCCCAGCCCACCTGTCGAAGTGTCCTTGGGCAAGACACTGAACCCCAAATTGCTCCCGAGGGCTGTGCCTTCAGTGTGTGAGTGTGTTAGTTTCTCTGTACTGATGAGCAGTTGGCACCTGCCATCAGTGTATGAATGGGGTGAATGTGATATGTAGTTTGAAGCGTTTTGAGTGGTCAGAAGACTAGAAAGGAAACTTTACAAGTACAGTCCATTTACCATCTCCCTTGTTAGCAAAATGACCAAAATCCATCCCCCTGTTTAAACCTGCTCAAAAGATGCTCTGTGCTTTGTCTCGTAGTGGTGCTTCACATTGCCGCTTTAAAAAATCACCACAGTCTCGTAACATGTGAGGCATACTGGTTTTGAACTGCCTGTGGGAAGATTGGCCGAGTAGCATCACGTGAGATGATTTACCCGCTAGAAGGCTCTGGAGTCCCATATTGCTCCCCTTTCTTCCCAAGCACAATGCAAGCACTAGAATACACACAGTGTGTGGGCCTGCAACTAATGATTGTTTTCATTATTGATAATCTGACAATTGTTTTCTTGGTTACTCAATTCATTGTTTGGTCTATAAAATGTCAGAAAATAGCGAAAAGTGCCCGTCACAACATCCCAAAGGCTGACGTACTTAAATTGCTTGTTTTATCCAACCAACAATCCAAAACCCAAAGATTTTCAATTTGCTATCACCGAAGACTAAAAAAACAACACTGATTGATTGATTCTCTGTTGATCAACTAATCAATTAAATGACTAATTGTTTCAGCTCTCCATATATGGTATATCTCTATTATATCTTGCCTAGAGTTGGGGGTTGAAGAGGTTAACAGTTTTTTTTTTTTTGGTGGTTGTTGTCTCCGACTGGTTTATTTTCACTTTTGAGATGAAGGATATCTCCCTAGAACGAGGTGTGTTTGCACTCTTGTAGATTCGTCCCACTTGCTGTGGGCAGATTGTTTTCTGTCTTCTTGCAAAATTAAATATCAAAACACCAGCCCAGTGATGAAGTAACCAAACTTGGAATGTGTGGCTGTCACTTCATCTGGCAGAGTACTGAACTTGTTGACAGATTCAAGGTGCTCAGCAGCCCAACTACAGCATCAGGGGAGTACATTCTGCACCTTACACAGCAGTATGAGCGGGGTCATTTTCAGTGCTTTCTGGACTTCTCTCAGGCTCTGATCTGATTTAACTGTATGGTGTCTTGGAGAGCTGCGTGCCTGGCCTAGATCTGTTGGCAATCAGCAGTGTCTTGGACTAGACTGCTTGTACAAAATGACAGAGGCGGCTGGAGGGGCCGTGGATATGAGTTCCCTGGGATGGAGCCGGTCCAAGACTGTGATTAAAGAGCATATGAACACTGATTAATATGATCATCTTCCTGATGACAGAGGTATTTTTTATAATAAATGGAAGTTTATGATGCCAGCCCTCAACGATCATATGTCCCCACATTCTGCAAAACAGTGGCGGTGGGTTTAATTTGAAATCTTAATATTTCTCATACCGGATGCCAAACATTAGAATTATTCGCCGATAATGAGGGAATGAGAGCAATGTTAGGAGCAGCTGCCTCTGTGTGAAGCCACAGATAAGTGTGACTTTAGGGGTTGAAAACCTCAAAATAATAGCAGTGCCTCAGGATTCTGACCCAGTGTGCACCATCAGTACGCAGCACAATGCATTTTGTGAATTATCTCACTTATCAATCCCCGTAGAGCTCAGATGTCCAATCAGGGTTTCAGATTGGAGCGCAGGGCCCTCAGGCTGTGCTTTGACATTTAAGGGAGGCAAAGAGGTGGAAGGCCATTTGGCTGCTTAGCATCTCCTGTAAATATCCACAGTCACCGCGCCAGGCTCTCGCTGTTATCGGTTCTGTGCCTTTTCACTCCACAGTCTTTGTTTTATTAAGATAAATGATAAAGCCACTGTGTGTGCAAACACATATCTCTACTTAGCCTGGTCATGTATTTGAAAAGACATGCCTTGCAGCGGCTTGTAGCAGAAAGGTCAGCGAGGCAGCGGATAAGCAAAGCCAAGCGTGTACATTATAACAAGTACCAGTGCTTTCATGTCTCATCTGGCCTGTGCCTATTTGTTTCGCAGTGTATTCTCTCTGACAGTCCATGTGCTGAGCCGGAGTTAGACAGCATCATTATAACACAACTCACCATCAAAAGGGATATGGACAAGCATGGCATAT